>NC_079503.1:36987409-37287409 GCF_030052815.1 Hevea brasiliensis | reverse complement strand
ACAGGTGTTTTAAGAACTGTTTTTCCCAAATAAAGACGACACTCTACCGAAAATTTTTTAAAATTTTCGTAAAAATAAAAATGTACAAAAATTTTAACTAGTATTTAAACTTCAAGTAAAAGTTTTTAATTCCTACCAAAAGTGCTCACCACCTTCGAAAAGTATGAAAATTGTCTTAAAATCCCTTATAGTATATTTAATGGGTACTACGAGATTATGTTACATCTTACTGAGGGGTAGGGTGTGACATGTTTAGTGGTATCAGAGCAATGGTTTTAAAGTAAATATTGAACTGTGAATTTGAAATATTTTATCGGTATATACAACTACTCAAATATTTGATACATATAGTACAGTTACATCATAAATATGAATTAATGGAGAGAAATCTCCTTGTGTAGGTTGTCCCGAGAAAAGAAAATTTTTTGAATAGAAATGGAAGAGGGGAATAAACCAGTAAAACAATTAGATGCGGTTGAGGCACAAGAGGAGGTCTCAGCTCCTCGGAGTGTCGAAGACTCAACTGTACCAATTCCACCGGTACAAATCACCGCATAAGTGGCACAGCAAATGGCCACCTTGTACCAACAAATGGCTGATAGTTTGTCAACCCAAGCTCAAGCCCAAGTACAAACTCAACCTCCACAAGGGCAGTATGAAATAGAAAAGAGTGAGAAATCTATGGGTCAGAACTTGAATAGGCAATTGGGGAAAAGAAAAGAATTTGAGGAACCTCGAACTTATAGATATGACAGAGGCGGATCTTCAGGGTGGAAGCAATCGAGAACTCATCGGCAAAGAATTCGAAGTTCCTACCCTATCCGTGTCTGTGAGGTATGTGGCAAGTTACATGGGGGTATTTGCTATAAGGTTACTGTAGCCTGCTTCAATTATGGTGGAATCGGGCATTATGCCCAAGATTGTACTAGTGCCATCGATTTTTGCCACATACTACACCAGAGGAATTAGTCCAAGGTTCTTATTTTAGAGGCTCATTAATAGTCAGTAGGGGCAGAGGCAGAAGTAGAGACAACACTTTGGGTAATCCTAGCATAATGGACCAACCCGAGTAGAGGAATACACTAGAAAGATGGAACGCCATGCATCAAGGGGAAGAAGCAGAGACTTCAGATGTAGCTGCCGATACGTTCTTAACTTTTGAAAGGAATAATTATGTATTATTTGATTCCGGCTCTACTTATTTATTTGTTAATGCTAAAATTATATGTTCTACTGTTATTCCCTTGCATGGAGATAAATTTTGATGTGTTAGTGATTAGTCTTTTAGGATAAGAATTACGATTATAAGCGTGATTGGAATTAATTTTGAAAAAGTTTCTACTGAGAAATATCTCCTAGACTACGATAAATTATTGTAACACCCCTATGCTCGGTAGTGCGTTTTACTGTTCCGGTGACAGTGTCTGTCCAGACTGTAACACCCCTAAGTTCGGTAGTGCGTTCTGCTGCTCCAGTGACCAGTGTTGTCCGGACAGCTAGGATGCCTAGAACCACACTTCAATGAGAGTGAGGAGACATAAAATAATGAAATACAAGAAAAGAAAGTACAAGAAAAACAAAGGAAAAATAATAGCAAAGAAATGTCACCAAGTTAAGCGAGCCGGAAACCTAGCGATGGGTGACCGCACCGGGAAGTCACGGCGTGGACCGTTGACTAGCCCTGGACTGCGGGGAACCCTGGAAAACATTTTTAGGACATAAATAGAACCTTATTGAAGTATAAATCTCATTAGAAAGATTAAAGAAAAATTAAATAATTAGTACAAAGAAAAGTGAGAAATCGAAAAACAGACAAAATACGGTTTTACCGAAAAATCGGGAATGCAACCCGAACAGGGGCATTATGGTCATTTGACATCCCGAAGTATCTTTTGACCTAAATGTCCATTAAAAATAAATAGTATTACACTTAGAAAATAAAATGAAAAATTAAATTGGTGGTACCTAAAATAAATAGTGGAAATAATGGGTTAAATGTGGAATAAATGGGAATTTGGCTTATTATATTGTTAAATGGGTGAGTGGTCCACTAATGAATAAATTAAACATGTAATGGGGCAGGTGTAAGTCAAAAATGCCATCTGAAATTCCATCCCTCAAATCCTCTCAAATGGCCGAATTGAAGAACCCTTGAAATCTCCATGAACGTTTTCTTTGAGCTTGATTTCCTCCTCCATTTCAACTCCATTCACTTAGGTTCTTTCATGAAAAATGGTCTACACACCACAAGGAAGATATTGATACCAATTTTGAGAAGTTTGGTGAAGGTTTAGCAATTTACAATTAAAGGTAAGTTTGCATTTTTGAGAAGTTCTTTGTTAAAGTTTATGTTTATGTTATGGGTGTTAGTTTGGTGGAGGAAAATTTTAAGTTTGAAGGGTTATTATTGTTTCCATTTTGGACAGCCATGGGGTCACGTTTTTGATGATTTAATATGCATATAATTGATGAGAAATAATGTTGATCATGGTGATTTAGTAACCTAGTGATTTACTTCATGTTTATATGGTGATTTATGCACTTGGATGGGAAATTGTATATTGGTACGGCAATGGGATGTTGAAGAATGATTTGTGGCAGCTTGTGGACACTTGAGTAATGGTGTATATTGAAGGAAGTGTGGGCAGAATATTGACCTAGAAGGATTGATGATATGTATGTAAATTAATGTTGTAAAGTGTATGTAAAGTTTGTAATGTTTAGGTGTGTTTGTAATGGTACTTAGAAATTGTAATTGTGAATGATATTTGGTGTGTTAAGGGTGATTGGAATCTGCCCAAAATAATGTTAATGTAAAGTAGAAAGTGCTTTTGGTAATGTACCAAAACTGATTTGGTAGGATATGGAAGTAAACTTTGCAAGGTAAATATGTGTTTTGAATGGGGTGTGAAAAGCATATTGAGGGCAGTACACATTTTAGCCTATAACCTTAAATGTGTAACCTCAATTGGTATGAGACCAATTTGAGGTGAAACTAGGCACAAAATGTGCCAACTTTCATTCAGAAACCATGCCAAAATTCTGCTTGCAAGGTGACCTAAAAAAATGACCAATTCGGATTAGGTGCAATTAGGACCTGAAAAATGACCAATTGGGCAGCAGTGAGTGTTTAGGCCATAACTCACTCAAACCAGGTCCAATTGACCTGAAATTTTAACCAAGAATAGTTAATACCCATACCTACAAGTCTTATGAAGACACCAAAGCCCAGAAATGACCATAAGCAAGTCAAACAACTTGCACAAGTTCGGGTCCAAAAACTGGCCGAACCAGAATTGACCAATTTGACCTAAAATTGACCTAAAATGGTACCACTTGACCAGCAATAGTGTAATGACCATAACTTGGTCTACTTAACTCGGATTGACCTGAAATTTTGCACCGCGTGCAATAAGACCTAGATCTACAAGTTTGTAGTTTCGACCGAACCCGAAAACCGAGGGAACTAGATCGTCCGGTTAGGTCAAACCAGTGTCCCGGAATCCAGCAATTTGCATTAAAATGCACTAAGCAAGGAAATGACTTTGGTAAAACATACCAAACCTAAAACCCTATCAAATGTGACATATTAACGACACTAAAACCTAATTTACCTAAAACGCAACGAGGGTCGGTATATTAGGTGATTAAGTGAATAATTGAGTTCAGCATTATTTACCAAACACCATCGATAGAGACGGTTTAAATTAGTAATCAAACACTTCAAATTGTGTTTCTCGCTACCAAAGACTCGAGAAAAGGGAAGGAAACACGAGTCCGGATCGAGGGGATCATCGAGGTTTGTGCACAACAAGCTGTTTCTTTTGAATTATTTTCAATGTAAATTAATATTTAATATTTTAATATCATTTTTTTAAATTGTGTAATTGTTTTTGGTTGACTCTTATTGATTGAAAAACATTTTGAATGGTTTGAAATCGTGAAAAATTGTTTGAATGGTATTTGATGGATACTTATTGATTGAAAAGCACTGTAAATGGTTTTGTGGAAATTGAAGTGAATTACGAATTGTTTTTCCATATTGTTAATTAAATTATAAATTTGGAAATTTATTGGATTCTTACGGATCATTTGAATATAATGATTGGAATTGTTTTGACTCAAAATTGGCATGACATCGATAATATGTTCCTCCTCCATTAACGGGTGAGTGTGATTATTCCTCCCTCTTTGACTTATTAGTCCAGGGTGAGTATGATTATGTTCCTCCCTCTTTGACTTCCCCCGAGGTGAGTATGGATGAGTTCTCATTATATAGCTAGCTTCCTCCTCATTGATTTCGATTATTGGGGTGAGCATGTCTTGTCGTGGTGTACAACACGGCATATATGGAAAAATTGTGTCATGGCCTAAATTGTGTTATAGATTGGCAACACTGTATTCTTGATTATTTGATCGAATTGTGTTATTATGTATTGTGAGATTGTGAAATTGATTTAAACTCTTATTGACATACTGTCTATTGAATTCAACCATGATCCGACTTATTGAAAATTATTGTGATATTAACAAATGGAGTTTAAATTCTTGTTGACATTTATTGTCTTGAATTTAACTATGGTTTTAAGTATCCACTATTGATATGATTTATGAATTGTGATTTAAAATTTGTATTTGGTTAATGTTGTGCACCATCGAGACATTGTCTCAATGATAGCTTTATTGTCGCAGTAGAGAGACAGACAGGCGAGGCTTAGGTCGCTAGTATCGCCAATGAGAGATTTTTGGGTATAGTGAGTATACCACATGTGGCATTTGTAATCAGAATGTATATTCACTGTATGTATATTTTGTTCTTGGTTTTGAGCAGTTGTAAATTTAAGTTGTACAGTAAAGTTGTAAAATAATTATGAGTTATTTGGCTTGTAAAAATTGTGTTATATCTTTGTATCTTAGTCTTTGAAAATCACTGTGGATTTGACTTGAGAAATGTGTTGTGTTGATAAAAATGTTGGAGTTGAGATTTGAAAATATATTGAAGTGCTTTTTACAGGTTTTCTGAAGAACTGTTTTGTCCAAAATACAAATGGCACCTTGCCAAAATTTTTACAGATATTCCAAATAAATCAAATGAGTTAGTTGTTTCACTTCAGTTCACCAAAGTCTTTCACACCTGTAAATAGTGCTCACCACTGTAAAAGAAGTAAGAAAAGTTTTTAAAATCCCTTGTAGTGTATTTAATGGATTATCAGTAGACGGAGTTGGTAATTCATTAGGTATACTACGGGATCATGTTATACCTTACAGAGGGGTAGGGTGTGACACAGACAGCTAGGATGCTTTGAATTATATTTAAATATTAGTATGGAGACATAAAATAATGAAATACAAGAGAAGAAAATACAAGAAAAATGAAGGAAAAATAATAGCAATGAAATGAAACTAAGTTAAACGAGTCGAACACGTAGCGATGGGTGACCACACCGAGAAGTTACGGCGATGACCGTTGACTAGCCCTGGACCTCGGGAAACCCGAGAAAATATTTTTGGGACATAATTAAAGGTCTACATAGGTGTAATTGACATTAGAAATGTCAAAGAAAATTTAGTAAGTTAATATAAACAAAATGAAAATTTAAGGAATCGGCGGTACAAGGAGTAAATCGGTAGCACCGAAAAAGTCTGAATTTGATCCAAAGAGGGGCATTTTGATCATTTGACACCTAGAGTGGACTTTTGACCTAAATTTCCATTAAAAATAAGTAGTATTAATTTGTAAAAATTTAATGAAAAATGAAATTAAGTATAAAATGTAATTTAAGGAAAAAGAGGGCATTAGTGCAATTATGGAGAATTTGAATTATTTAATTAATTCAATAAGGTTAGTGGAGCACTAAGTGGACTATATAAGCCACATAAGGACCATAAAATCTACATTAAAACTTCATCTTCTTCCCATTTTAAAACCTTGCCGAATTCAAGCGCTCCCATTATCCTCCATGGCCATCCCACATGCAAGCTTCCTCTCCTCCATGATCAAGTCATGATTCCTATAAGTGTCTTCATTAAAAGTGATGTACACATCTTGGGCAGAATATTGGGAGCAAAAATAAGGAAGTTTGGTGAGGTTTTAGTCAAGCTCAAAAAAAGGTTAGTGCTTAATCTCCCCATTTTCATTCATTAGATCTTGTTTTGAGCTTTGGGTGAGTTGAATTGTGGAAGAAATTTGAGGTTTGATGAATTATTGGTGATGGAGCATTTTGGCAGCCATGAAACCTCACCATGAACAGCTTGCCCTTGCATGTAAATGGTTGTTTGGATGTGTGACACCCCTTTCCCGTGTACAGTATACCCGAGTAAGCAATGTCACACGGTGTACCGGCACACTCTAATATACCTTAATTAATTTTTATCATGCTTTTGAATATAACTTATGAAATATAATGTATTTGTGCCATTTATCGAAATTTTAATTTATTTGAGGTTCCAAAAATTTTAAAGAAAATCCGGCAAAGTACCGGCTAAAAATGGAGAAAACAGTTCTTCGGAACCTGTGAAAAACACTTCCAATAACCATATTCAATCATCTCAAACTCCAATATCATCACAAACTCAATATTTTTCAACATCATGTTCTCAATCATCATTTCTTAGGGTACTCATACATAAACAACAAATAAATACTCAAATTACTTCCATACATAACCATAAATCTTCATTATTTACATGAACCTCAAAATACATTACATAAGTTCATTTACATATGAGAAAATAGAAATTTAGTTACAAAATACCAAAATGACACCTAGTGTCCTACCAATGCACTGCAGAAGTTGAGGTGGCACGAACACTATGCAGAACTGCAGGATGGACTCACCCAGTCTGCGGTCTACTGGGCTCACGATCTGTATCTCCAGAACCTACGCGTGGCAAAAGCAACGCGCTAAGCAATAATGCTTAGTGGTGCAATAATAAAATAAAAGAAAATAGCAGAAAATAAATATGTATATGTCTTATTTGTTTTGTATCTGTTATATTCATTTATTTCTTTGACTTTGTCCATTTTCATTCATTTGGTTGCCCAAGTAACCTATACTAGACGACTAGACTGGATAAATGGGTAAACTGGTACTGGGTATCTAGCACCTTGGGCCGTCACGCAATCGGTCACATATGCATCTCCCGGTGTGCAACAGAGCAGCTAACAAGCTGTAAATAGTATTAGGCACGAGGCCAAGTCTCAACACAATATCAAAATGGCTAAAAGTCATAAAATCACAGAATGGCATAATGCCATGTGCAGTACTGCAAACTGAACCCTATTAGCATGCCAAACTATCCAAACCAATCTTGTTAGGTATACTAGGGCATTTGATACTTTTGAATTCTTAAATTTTTGAATTTCAAGTTTTGGTGTCACTATTCACCTCATTGGTCAACAAAAATGTTGACTTTTGGATAGAAAATCGGTACATTAGTTTTAACACTCCCAATGTACCACATTTTACATTTAAAACTTGTTGGAATTGAGCACCCATACCATTTCCAAACTTAAAACCAAGAGGGCAGAATTTTTAGTTTTTGAAGCCTAACTTTACTGTTTCATTAAGCACTGTTGCAGTGGGAATTTGAGGAAATGGTAAACATGAAAGTTGTCCCTTATTTTGTCTAGTTGAATTTCCTTTTCTGAATCACTCTATTTGGACTTTTGTAGCTCCAGATATGGTCCAAAAACCACAGCTGGCCGGATTGGAAAAACTGCAGAATTACCAAATCTACAGTACCATGAACAAAGGATCAGAATCGCCATTTTGGTTAGGTTCTGGTCATAATTTAGGGTAGGTTTCTTCATGAAAGTTGTTTTTTTATATCTTAACTTGTTGCTGTAAAACTTTTAGGTCAATTGACCATTTCTACAGTGAGTTATGGCCAAATGAACAGTTCATTTTGCAGAATTGGCTTGCAGGGTACCCGGATTGGGGCCAACTTTTGGTCCTCTTGCTTTGGTCTTTTGGGCATGGTTTCTTCAGCAAAAATGTGCCATTATAAGTCTAGTTTCATGTCCAATTGGCCAAACACCAATTGGACCAACACAGCCAAAGATATGGCAGTCCAAGTGGGCTGGAATCACAGCCATCCTGCTGCACTCACTAGGCAGCATATTCATTCACTTTGCCATGCTATATTTCAGTCCAAATTATGGTCAAATTTCCTCAAATGGTCACTAATTGACCATTAGAATGTTCTTTAACAATTTCATAAGCCAAGTCCACATTTTACTCTCATAACCCTAGTTTCCATTATAAATTTTCACAACATACCTTAATTACTAACTCATTCACTAACCGCATGTATACATGCTTTAAACATGATCTCTAATCCACTTTAAGTCTATCAAAACACTCCATCATTGTTCCTTCCTTAGGGCTGCCGAAATTCATGGTAGGCAAACACACAAATTTGGTTCATTTAATTCACAAATTCATTTTGATTTCAAGTCCCTAACATGGAAAATAAGGGTTTTAAGTAGATAGGTGCACTAACCTCTTGTAGGGCAGATTTTTCCCAAGCTTAACTTCACTTTCTTTCCTTTTCTAGGCTGCCAAAAACTTTCCCAATATGAGTGGACAAGTTTTAATGAAAGGGGTTTAGGGTTTAGTGGTGTAACAAAGAGAGAAATAAAGTTTTTTTGTGGTGTTAATGGAGGTTTGGGCAAGGGCTAGGTTTCGGTTGGTTTGGGGGAGAAGATGGCTGCTGTGTTTTTTTAATTTCTTTTGGTCTTATTTATCTCTTTTATTAGTTAATGAATTGGTTGTTTAATTATAATTGGTGGAAACTTTTAAATGACATCATAATGATGTCATATTTGGCATTTTATTGCATTTTCTTTTCTTTTCATCACTACTCATTTTCAATTTAATTTTTATTAATGTTTATTCATATTTTATGTCATATTAATTATTTACTCAACTGGACAAGTCGGCCAAAAATCACCCCTGAAGGCGAAATGACCAAAATGCCCTCCGTTTGGCTTAACGGGTCAAAATTGTCTGTACCGATTGAAAAATTTTTCTAAATATTTTCTTGGCATTCTAATGCCATAGGGACCTCAATGACCCTTCTCTGGAGTCCCAAAAGTTATTTTATGAATTTTCTCTCTGGTCTAGGGCTCCTAGTTGCGAGAACCGCAACTTCCCTCTGGGTTACCTATCGCTTAGGCACCGGCTCATTTAACTTGATTGTATTTTATTTTTAAAATTTTTACTAAATTTTTCTTATTAATATTTGAGTTAATTATGGTTCCTGACTTTAGTTTAAATATTTTTCCGAATGTTCTAGCCGTCCATGGACATCGTCACCTAACAGTAGAATGTACGGAGTTGCTACCGGGAGGGTGTTACAACTCTTCCCCTCTAATTTAAATTTCATCCTCGAAATTTACCTGATGCAAACAGTTGAGGGAACTGTTGCCTCATCGTCTCTTCACTTTCCCAAGTTGCCTCTTCGGTGTTGTGGTGCCTCCAAAGCACTTTCACCTGTGGAATCTACTTATTTATCAACTTTTTCACTTCCCGAGTCAGAATCCGTATAGGTTCTTCTTCATATGTCAAATCCGGCTGTATTTCAATTTCTTCCCTGGAGATGACATGTGAAGGATCTGAGCGGTATCTTCTTAACATAGACACGTGGAATACATTGTGGATCTTGTCCAGCTCTGGTGGTAAAGCTAGCCTATAGGCCACTGGACCCACACGTTCAATGACTTCATATGGGCCAATGAACCTAGGGCTTAACTTACCTTTCCTTCTAAACCTCAGTACTTTCTTCCACGGTGATACCTTGAGGAACACTTTGTCTCCAACCGCATATTCTATTTCTTTTCTCTTCAGGTCGGCATAAGATTTCTGTCTGTCTGAGGCAACCTTTAGATTGGCTTTGATTAGTTTCACTTTCTCCTCAGTCTGTTTCACAGTGTCCGCCCCACCGATTTGTTCGCCAATTCAGTCCAAAGACACCGAGTTCTACATTTCCTCCCATACAGTGCTTCATACGGGGCCATTTGGATACTAGCTTGGTAGCTATTGTTGTATGCAAATTCTGCCAGTGGGAGGTATCTATCCCAACTTTCCTCAAACTCAATGACACAACTCCTCAGCATATCCTCAAGGACTTGACATATATTTCATGGTATTATTATCATTTCAGTTCAATATGTATATTTGTTTAATTGGTTTCAATTGTTTACCTGGATTACTCTTTCTGATTGCCCATCCGTCTGAGGATGGAAAGCTGTGCTGAAGTGGAGTTGTGTACCCAAGGACTCATGCAACTTCTTCCAAAATCTCGATGTGAACCTTGGGTCTCGATCAGATATGATGAAAAGTGGAATTCCATGTAGTCTAACTATCTCACTGATATACAATTCTGCTAACTTATCCAGTGAGTAGTCAGTCCTAACTGGCAGAAAGTGTGCTAACTTCGTCAATCTGTCCACTATCACCCATATTGCATCATATTTCTTCTGGGTGAGAGGTAGACCACTTACAAAATCCATGGTGACCCGATCCCATTTCCATTCAGGTATGCGTATAGGCTGTAGCAAACCTGATGGAACTTGATGTTCTGCCTTGACTTGCTGACATGTCAAGCATTTAGTCACGTAGTCAGCTATGTCTTTCTTCATACCAGGCCACCAATACTGAAGCTTCAGATCATGATACATCTTTGTACTTCCTGGGTGCATAGCATATACACTGGTGTGTGCCTCTTTTAGAATACTGGTCTTCAATTCCCCATTATCTGGTACACACAGTCTTCCTTTGTAATACAGACACCCATCTGCTTTCACCCCATAATCAGTTGCTTTTCCCTCTGAGATTTTGCTCATAATAGCCATTAGCTTCTCATCTACTTTCTGCCCATCTAAAATCTGCTGTAACAGGTTTGGCCTCACTTGAAACTCAGCCAAAATAGCTCCATCTCGAATCAAAGATAGACGGGCATTCAATGATTTCAAAGCTGTGATGGATTTTCTGCTCAAAGCATCAGCAACTACATTTGCCTTCCCAGGATGGTAGTTAATTACACAATCATAATCCTTCAGGAACTCAATCCATCGTCTCTGTCTAAGGTTGAGCTCCTTCTGGGTTGGCAAGTATTTCAGGCTTTTGTGGTCCGTGTAAATGTAGCACTTTTCACCATACAAGTAATGCCTCCATATCTTCAGTGCGAAGATAATTGCTGTAAGCTCTAGATCATGGGTAGGATAGTTCTGTTCATGTGGCCTTAGCTGCCTGGAAGCATAAGCGACCACCTTCCCCTCTTGCATCAATACACACCCTAACCCATTATGAGAGGCATCACTGTAGACCACAAAGTCCTTTCCTGACACTGGTTGTGTTAACACTGGTGCCTCTGTCAACATAGCCTTCAACTTCTCAAAACTGGTCTGACACTTGTCATTCCAATCAAATCTGACATTCTTGTGTAACAACTTGGTCATTGGAGCGGCTATTAAGGAAAATCCCTTCACAAATCTCTTGTAATACCCAGCTAGCCCCAAGAAACTTCTGACCTCAGTTGTATTCCTAGGAGGCTTCCATTCCATCACTGCTTCTATTTTCTTGGGATCCACCCTAATCCCATCAGCTGACACTATGTGTCCAAGGAATGCAATCTCATTCAACCAAAAGTCACACTTGGACAACTTAGCATACAGCTTCTGTTCTCTCAGGGTTTGCAGAATAATCCTCAAATGCTCATCATGTTCTTCCCTAGTCTTGGAATACACCAAAATATCATCAATAAAGACCACTACGAACCGATCTAAGTGTGGATGGAAGATATGGTTCATAAGGTCCATGAATGCTGCTGGTGCATTTGTTAAGCCAAAGGGCATCACTAGAAACTCATAATGCCCATATCGGGTCCTGAACGTAGTCTTTGGCACATCTGCATCCTTCACCCTCAACTGATGATACCCTGATCTGAGATTAATCTTAGAAAATACTCCTGCTCCCTTTAACTGATCAAATAGATCATCAATTCTAGGCAACAGATATTTGTTCTTCACAGTCACTTTATTCAACTGCCGGTAATCGATGCAAAGCCTCAAAGTCCCATCCTTCTTCTTTACAAACAGCACTAGAGCTCCCCATGGTGACACACTGGGGCGTATAAACCCCTTATCAAGTAACTCTTGCAACTGAGTTTTCAACTCCCTCAATTCCGTGGGTGCCATCCTATAAGGAGCAATAGAAATGGGTGTTGTACCTGGCAGTGTCTCAATAGCAAATTTGACTTCCCTTTCTGGTGGCAAACCAGGCAATTCTTCAGGAAATACCTCTGGGAAGTCTCTTACTGTGAGTATATCACTCAAGTTTGGCTTAGCCTGCCTAGTATCCACCACATGTGCTAGGTAGGCTTCACAGCCTTTTCTCATCATTCTTCTTGCAACTGTGGCTGAGATGACATTGGACAAGAAATCTGTCCTTTCCCCCACAACTGTGATCTCATTACCCTCAGAAGTTTTCAAAGAAATTCTCTTCAATTTGCAATCAACTATTGCCTGATGACGTGACAACCAGTCCATTCCAAAAATCACGTCAAACTCGTGGAAAGGCAACTCAATCAGGTCTGCCAAGAATTCATACCCCTGAATCCTTAACGGGCAACCCTTGTATACTTTGTTCACCACTACGCTGTGGCCCAATGGATTAGTGACCAAAATGTCTTGGTCACTCTCCCCTACTAGTATCCCCTTTTCTACGGGTAGGTTGATGCAGATGTATGAATGAGTGGATCCAGGATCCACTAATACATGCACAGGTGTATTGTAGAGGGAGAACGTACCCCTGATGACGTCCGGGGCATCTTGCTCCTCCTGAGCTCTAATGGCATAAGCTCTTGCAGGTGGTCTGCTGTCAGGCCTCTCTGCTGGCTCAGACGTAGGCCTCTGTAATGGTCCCACAGCCTCAGATTTGCCAGATTTCCTACCCCTTTGTGGTGCAGGAGCAGGTCTGCCTGCTTGTGTTGGAGCAACTGTAGTAGTTCTGCATGGACAGTTCTTCAACTGATGCTCTGTTGACCCACACCTTAGCGTGCACCGCCACTCTCCAACACTCCCCTTATGCCACTTCGCATGGTGTGGACATGCGAGAAGATCCCGGGCTGGTCCTTGAACCCCATCCTCGAGAGCGCCCACCGATGGTGTGGACCGACCTCTCCTAGGGGTAAATCGTGGCTGGGCCCCGAGACCGACCACGACCTTGTGGATCGCCCGAACTCTGCATGCATGGACCTTTAAACCTCTTCCTGTGTGCAGGAGATGAACTAGACCACCTGTGCCCCTCTTCTGCCTATCCCTTCCAGTCCGCTCACTGATTCTTACTTTTTCAACCTTTATTGTAGCTTCCACTAACTTGGTAAATTCTGTGATTCCCAGGGCAGTGAGCTGGATCTTTATGTTGTCATTTAGTCCCTCTTCAAATCTCTTACACCTTTCAGCTTCATTAGGGACTATCTCCCTTCCATAGCGGCTCAATCTTACGAATTCCTTCTCATACTCGGCCACTGACAACTGTCTCTGCCTCAGATTAATGAACTCTCTTCTTCTCTCTTCCAGGTATACACTACCCACATATTTCTTCTTAAATTCGGAGAGAAAGAAGTCCCAAGTTATAGCTTCTGGCTGCACTTCACTGGATATCGTGTCCCACCATTCATAGGCATCATCTTGCAATAGAGATATGGCAGCCTCTAGGTTTTGTTCAGGAGTGCAGTGGAGTTGTTTTAGGACTCTGCCTGTTCTGTTCAACCAATTTTCGGCTGCAACAGAATCATCTTCTCTCTTGCCGAAGAAGTCCACTGCTCCAAATTTTCTCAATCTTTTTAGGTGTGATTTCTGCTGTGGAGCTGGTGGTGGTGGTGGTGGTGCTGGCATCACCCCAGCCATTTGTCTGAAGAATTCAGCCATTTACTGGAACATGGCCTGTGGAGGCTGAGCAGGCTCTGCTTGAGCTGGCGGAGCAGGTTCTCCCATACCCTCAGTCTCAGTTGCTGCAGTGGAGCATGACTCTCCACTTCCTCCTCAACTGCCCTCTGAGATGTAGGGTCCATATCCTATTCAAAATAACAAAGACAAACAGATCTGCACTAGTGTCACCTCGACTCTTACAAATGCAATGCATGGTATGGACTCAATCTAGGCCCAGAAACGCCTAAACCGTGCTCTGATACCACTAAATGTGACACCCCTTTCCCGTGTACAGTATACCCGAGTAAGCAATGTCACACGGTGTACCGGCACACTCTAATATACCTTAATTAATTTTTATCATGCTTTTGAATATAACTTGTGAAATATAATGTATTTGTGCCATTTATCAAAATTTTAATTTATTTGAGGTTCCAAAAATTTTAAAGAAAATCCAGCAGAGTACCGGCTAAAAATGGAGAAAACAGTTCTTCGGAACCTGTGAAAAACACTTCCAATAACCATATTCAATCATCTCAAACTCCAATATCATCACAAACTCAATATTTTTCAACATCATGTTCTCAATCATCATTTCTCAGGGTACTCATATATAAACAACAAATAAATACTCAAATTACTTCCATACATAACCATAAATCTTCATTATTTACATGAACCTCAAAATACATTACATATGAGAAAATAGAAATTTAGTTACAAAATACCAAAATGGCACCTAGTGTCCTACCAATACACTGCAGAAGTTGAGGTGACACAGACACTGTGCAGAACTGAAGGATGGACTCACCCAGTCTGCGGTCTACTGGGCTCACGATCTGTATCTCCAGAACCTACGCGTGGCAAAAGCAACGCGCTAAGCAATAATGCCTAGTGGTGCAATAATAAAATAAAAGAAAATAGCAGAAAATAAATATGTATATGTCTTATTTGTTTTGTATCTGTTATATTCATTTATTTCTTTGACTTTGTCCATTTTCATTCATTTGGTTGCCCAAGTAATCTATACTAGACGACTGGACTGGATAAACGGGTAAACTGGCACTGGGTATCTAGCACCTCGGGCCGTCACACCATCGATCACATATGCATCTCCCGGCGTGCAACAGAACAGCTAACAAGCTGTAAATAGTATTAGGCACGAGGCCAAGTCTCAACACAATATCAAAATGGCTAAAAGCCATAAAATCACAGAATGGCATAATGCCATGTGCAGTACTGCTAACTGAACCCTATTGGCATGCCAAACTATCCAAACCAATCTTGTTAGGTATACTAGGGCATTTGATACTTTTGAATTCTTAAATTTTTGAATTTCAAGTTTTGGTGTCACTATTCACCTCATTGGTCAACAAAAATGTTGACTTGTGGATAGAAAATAGGTACATTAGTTTTAACACTCCCAATGTACCACATTTTACATTTAAAACTTGTTGGAATTGAGCACCCATACCATTTCCAAACTTAAAACCAAGAGGGCCAAATTTTTAGTTTTTGAAGCCTAATTTTACTGTTCCATTAAGCACTGTTGCAGTGGGAATTTGAGGAAATGGTAAACATGAAAGTTGTCCCTTATTTTGTCTAGTTGAATTTCCTTTTTTGAATCACTCTATTTTGAGTTTTGTAGCTCTAGATATGGTCCAAAAACCACAGCTGGCCGGATTGGAAAAACTGCAGAATTACCAAATCTACAGTATCATGAACAGTGACTGTGACTGCCATTTTGGTTAGGTTCTGGTCATAATTTAGGGTAGGTTTCTTCATGAAAGTTGTTTTTCTATGTCTTAACTTGTTGCTGTAAAAATTTCAGGTCAATTGACCATTTCTACAGTGAGTTATGGCCAAATGAACAGTTACTGTTCATTTGGTCATTTTGCAGAATTTGCTTGCAGGGTACCCGGATTGGGGCCAACTTTTGGTCCTCTTGCTTTGGTCTTTTGGGCATGGTTTCTTCAGCAAAAATGTGCCATTATAAGTCTAGTTTCATGTCCAATTGGCCAAACACCAATTGGACCAACACAGCCAAAGATATGGCAGTCCAAGTGGGCTGGAATCACAGCCATCCTGCTGCACTCACTAGGCAGCACATTCATTCACTTTGCCATGCTATATTTCAGTCCAAATTATGGTCAAATTTCCTCAAATGGTCACTAATTGACCATTAGAATGTTCTTTAACAATTTCATAAGCCAAGTCCACATTTTACTCTCATAACCCTAGTTTCCATTATAAATTTTCACAACATACCTTAATTACTAACTCATTCACTAACCACATGCATACATGCTTTAAACATGATCTCTAATCCACTTTAAGTCCATCAAAACACTCCATCATTGTTCCTTCCTTAGGGCTGCCGAAATTCATGGTAGGCAAACACACAAATTTAGTTCATTTAATTCACAAATTCATGTTGATTTCAAGTCCCTAACATGGAAAATAAGGGTTTTAAGTAGATAGGTGCACTAACCTCTTGTAGGGCAGATTTTTCCCAAGCTTAACTTCACTTTCTTTCCTTTTCTAGGCTGCCAAATACTTTCCCAAGATGAGTGGATAAGTTTTAATGAAAGGGGTTTAGGGTTTAGTGGTGTAACAAAGAGAGAAATAAAGTTTTTTTTTTGTGTTAATGGAGGTTTGGTCAAGGGCTAGGTTTCGGCTGGTTTGGGGGAGAAGATGGCTGCTGTGTTTTTTTAATTTCTTTTGGTCTTATTTATCTCTTTTATTAGTTAATGAATTGGTTGTTTAATTATAATTGGTGGAAACTTTTAAATGACATCATAATGATGTCATATTTGGCATTTTATTGCATTTTCTTTTCTTTTCATCACTACTCATTTTCAATTTAATGTTTAGTAATGTTTGTTCATATTTTATGTCATATTAATTATTTACTCAACTGGACAAGTCGGCCAAAAATCACCCCTGAAGGCGAAATGACCAAAATGCCCTCTGTTTGGCTTAACGGGTCAAAATTGTCTGTACCGATTGAAAAATTTTTCTAAATATTTTCTTGGCACTCTAATGCCATAGGGACCTCAATGACCCTTCTCTGGAGTCCCAAAAATTATTTTATGAATTTTCTCTCGGGTCTAGGGCTCCTAGTTGCGAGAACCGCAACTTCCCTCTGGGTTACCCATCGCTTGGGCACCGGCTCATTTAACTTGGTTGTATTTTATTTCTAAAATTTTTACTAAATTTTTCTTATTAATATTTGAGTTAATTATGGTTCCTGACTTTAGTTTAAATATTTTTTCGGACGTTCTAGCTGTCCAGACCGACACTGGTCACCGGAACAGTAGAATGTACGGAGTTGCTACCGGGAGGGTGTTACAGGATGTTAATTTAAATGTTTAATTATATTGAAGTTGAATTCCATGTGTAAAGTTTGATTTGTAAGCTTGAAAAGTGAAAATGGAAGTTGATGGGTATGTGTAAACTTGTTGCAGCCTCATGAAGAAGATTAAAGTATTTAAATTCATGAAATATTATTGAATTATATTGCTTATAGTGGCAGCATGTGTATGTGAATAATTATTTGGATTTGGACATGTAAATGAGGTATGTTCATGTGGTTAAATTATTATAATTGGACTTTGAAAATTCTAAGTTATAATGTGTATGTTGAGAGTGGTTACAAGCTCTCCAAAATGGCCCAAATGTGTTGTTAAGTATGTTAATGGTATGGTGCAAACCAGAATTGGCATGAAAGGGTTAGCTTGGTAAGTATAGAATGTGTAATTGGTAAGTGAAGAAGAATGTGTAATAGGGCAATGTACATTTTAGCTTAGAACCTTAAGTGTGTGACTCCAATTGGTATGAGACCAATTGGAAGTGAAACTATGCACAAAATGTGCCAAATTTCATGTACGAAGCTTACCTAAATTCTGCCTAGAAGGTAAATTGAAAAATGACCAAATCTGGATTAGTGACTTGAAAGCCTGAAAATTGACCATTTGGGCAGTAGTTAGTATTTTGACCATAACTCACTCAAAATAGGTCCAATTTACCTGAAATTTTTACCATGAATATTTTAGACATAGATCTACAATTCTTATGAAGACACCAAAGCCCATAAATGGCCAGAACCAAGCCAAATAGCTTACACAATTTCAGGTACCAAAACTGGCCGAACCAAAAGTGACATAAAAATAACATAGCCTACCATTTTAGTGCATTCTGTCCAGTATTGGTAAATTGACCATATCTTGGTCTACACAACTTAGAATGACCTACAAGTTTGTAGTTTGAACCAGAACCCGAAAACCGAGAGAACTAGGTCATCCGGCTAGGTCAAAATAGTGTACCGAAATTCGATAAATTGCAATAAATTGCAATATACTTGAAAATGAATTTGGTAACATATGCCAGCACTAAAGGGCTATAAAATGTGACATATTGGTAACATTGGAATTGACTCACTTAGAGTGTTGGTAACATTGGAATTGACTCACTTAGAGTGCATTAAGGGTCAACATTATAAGTTGACAAATGAAATGAATTAAAGGGAATAGTACCAAGAAAATTTAGATATTGGATTTTATGGTTGGAAACAAATTCATTGAGTACTGAAACACTTTAAATTGTGTGTTCCAGTTGATAAGGATATTGAGAAGCATAAAGAACATTGAGTCAAGGCCTAGGAGTGACTCAAATCAGGTTTGTGCACAACTAGTTTTTAACTGATTTTGTTCTGAATATTTCATATGATTAAATGACATATTTTTCTTATGTATTATGTTTAATAAGCATTGGATTTAATTCAATGATTATTGAAATTGTTATAATATATATGAATTTAGCTTTGTGAAATGGTATTTCCATAAGTATTAAGCATTATTGTGGATTTAATAAATTATGTTTTGGAAAATTGTGATGGAACATGTTTTGAATTGTAATGGGCAATTTGCAGGGAAAAATGCAAATTTATGATTTGAATTGTGATGAGCATAAAAATTATTGGATATTCGAATTGACTTTGAATCGAATTGTATTGTGATTTATGCTCACTAAAAGGATTGTGATATTGCTTTATATCTCACTATAGATGCTTGACTAGGTTATTACCCGTCTCTCTCATTTGTTGAGAAGACAATGGAGTTAGTTATGTTTTGATTACCATGGTACGTGCACAGGCTTAGATTCTCCTCTTATTAGAGGTTAGATCTAAGTTTTATGTTATGGCCCTTTTGGAAGATTCATTATTGTGAAGTGTACTGTGCACGATGATTCGACCTCTCTGACCATAGGAAGTTAGAATCTTATTCGACCTCCCGACAATAGGGAGTTAGAATCACCCCGAAGATGGCCCTTTCGAATTAGTCTTGCATAGTTAGTGAGATAAAGAATGATTTTTGAGATAAAGAATGGCTTTTGAGATAAAGAATGGTTTTCGAGATAAAGAATGGTTTTCGAATAGTAAAGAATTGTGATTTCAATTATGATTTATGTATAATTGATTTTGTTGGAATTAATCTTTATTTCCAATAAATTGTTGGAATTACCTTAAATGGTTAGTTATGATTTGATAAATTAAATTTCGTGATCAAAGTCATTTTATACAAATGATTTCTATTATTGGGAATGAATATTTTGAGTTTTGAAATTTAATGAGTATTCAGATTTCTAAATTATTTGCTGTAAATTTTGACAATGTATA
Source organism: Hevea brasiliensis (assembly GCF_030052815.1). Lineage (NCBI taxonomy): Eukaryota > Viridiplantae > Streptophyta > Magnoliopsida > Malpighiales > Euphorbiaceae > Hevea > Hevea brasiliensis. The sequence goes on along the minus strand of NC_079503.1, from coordinate 37,267,796 downwards.
TTGTATTTTGTTTTAAATTATAGTTGTGCACCACTAAGTTCACCACTCAGTGATAGCTTTGTATGCTGTCGCAGGTGAAAAGAGAAAAGAGCAATTGAGTAAGAAGACACATTCAGATTAGCTCCAGGTATATCATAGCTATACCCATGTACATAGGTTTTGATGTATGCATGTAATAATATGTATGTAAATTATTTGAGCAGTTTTATAAAAACTCTTGTAAAATATTTTGGTATGTAATTAAATGTAAATTATTGTGATATAAATGTTGAGTCTTGTAATCAATGAAATGTTCTTTATGATGAGATTGGTTTGACAATGAATTGATTTGATTATTGAAATTTGAATTGTGAGTTGAAATGAAGGTATTGGAGCTGTATTTGATAAAACATATAGGGAGTGTTTTCCTTTTCAGGTTTGAAGAACTGTTTTCTCAAAACACAGCCGGTACTTTGCTGAAATTTTGAAAATAATTTTAGAACACCAAAATTTAATCGATGATTTAAATTTCACGAAAATTGTTTTAAAATCCCTTGTTGTATATCTAATGGGTTATCGGTAGGCGAAGTATGGTAATTCATTAGGTGTACTACGGGATCATGTTACATCTTACGGGAGAGTAGGGTGTGACATGTTTTGTGGTATCGGAGCAATGGTTTTAAAGTAAATTTTGAACTGTGAATTTTAAATCTTTTTATCGGTAACTATAACTGCTCAAATGTTTGATACATATAGTACATTTACATCATAAATATGAACTAATGGAGAGAAATCTCCTTGTGTTAGTTCTACAAGAATAGGAAATCCTGTGAAAAGATATGGAAGAGAAGAATGAGACAATAGAACAATTTGTGATGGAAAAAGTACAAGTTGAGGTCCCAGCTTCACAAAGTGTCGAAGGCCCAACTGTACCAGTTTTACCGGTACAAATTACTGCACAAATAGCCCAGCAAATGGCCACTTTCTTTAAACAAATGGCAGATACTCTATCAGCTATGTCACACCCTACTCCTCTGTAAGATGTAACATGATCCCGTAGTACACCTAATGAATTACCGTACTTCGCCTACCGATAACCCATTAGATATACTACAAGGGATTTTAAAACAATTTTCGTGCAATTTAAATCATCGATTAAAATCTGGTGTTATAAAATTTTTTTCAAAATTCGGCAAAGTGCCGGCTGTATTTTGAGAAAACAGTTTTTCAATCCTGCAAAAGAAAAATGCTCCCAATATGTTTTCTCAAATACAACTTCAGTAACTTCAATTCAATTCACAATTCAATTCTCAATACACAATCAATTCATTTTCAAACTAATCCCATCATAAAGAAATATCTCATTCATTTCAAGACTCAAAATTTATATTACAAACTATTCAGATAATTGAAATCCCAAATTTACATTTACAATAATTTACATTTAATTACATACCAAAATATTTTAAAAGAGTTTTATATACAACTGCTCAAATAATTTACATACATATTATTACATGCTTACATCAAAACCTATGTACATGGGTATACCTATGATATACCTGGAGCTGATCCGAATATATCTTCAACGAAATTTACTTACTGCTCTATGCTCTTCTTACCTGCGACAGCATACAAAGCTATCGCTGAGTGGTGAACTCAGTGGTGCACAACTATAATTTAAAACATAGTACAATATACATTGACAAATTTTACAGTAAATAATTTGAGAATCTGAATACTGATCAAATTTCACAACTCAAAATATTCATTGCCAATAATGTAAATCATTTGTATAAATGACTTGGAGCACAAAATTCAATTTATCAAATCTTGACTATCCATTTAAGTAATTTCAACAAAATCAATTATACATAAACCATAATTAAAATCACCATTCTTTACCATTCAAAAGCCATTCTGTATCTCAAAAATCAAGCTGTATCTCAAAAACCATGTTGTGTCTCAAAAATCAATCTTTATCTCACTAACTATGCAAGACTAATCCGAAAGGGCCATATTCGATGTGATTCTAACTCCCTATGGTCGGGGAGGTCGAATCAGATTCTAACTCCCTATGGTCGGGGAGGTCGAATCATCGTGCACAGTACCATCACAATAATGAATCTTCCGCAAGGGCCATAACGATAAAATAAACTTAGATCTAACCTCAAATCAGAGGAAAATCTAAGCCTGTGCACGTACCATGGTAATCAAAACACAACTAACTCCATTGTCTTCTCAACAAATGAGAGAGACGGGTAATAACCTAGTCAAGCATCTATAGTGAGATATAAAACAATATCACAATCCTTTTAGTGAGCATAAATCACAATATAGTTCGATTCAAATTCAATTCCAATATCCAATAATTTTTATGCTCATCACAATTCAAATCATAAATTTGCATTTTTCCATGAAAATTACCATCACAATTCAAAACATGTTCTATCACAATTTTCCAAAACATAATTTATTCGATCCATAACAATGCTTAATACTTGTGAAAATATCATTTCACAAAGTTAAATTCATACATACTATAACAATTTCAATAATCATTGAATTAAATCCAATGCTTGTTAAACATAATACATAAGAAAAGTAGGTCATTTAATCATATGAAATATTCAAAGCAAAATCAGTTGAAAACTAGTTGTGCACAAACCTTTGATACTTGTCTCCTGGTCTGGACTCAGTGTTTCCTTCCCTTTTCCTGAGTCTTTGGTAACTGAGAAACACAATTTGAAGTGTTTCAGTACTAAATTAAACTGTCTCTATCGATAGTGTTTGGTAAATAATGCACTGAAAGCTATTATTTGCTTAATCACCTAATATACCGACCCTCGATGCGTTTTAGGTAAATTAGGTCTTAGTGTCGTTAATATGTCACATTCGATAGGGTTTTAGGTTTGGTACGTTTTACCAAAGTCATTTCCTTGTTTAGTGCATTTTAGTGCAAATTGCTGGATTCTGGGATACTGGTTTTACCTAACCGGACGATCTAGTTCCCTCGGTTTTCGGGTTTCGGTCAAAACTACAAACTTGTAGATCTATGTCTTATTGCACGCGGGGCAAAATTTCAGGTCAATCCGAGTTAAGTAGACCAAGTTATGGTCATTATACTATTGCTGGTCAAATGGAATCAATTAGGTCAATTTTAGGTCAATTTGGTCAACTCTGGTTCGGCCAGTTTTGGACCCGAACTTGTGCAAGCTTTTTGACTTGCTTCTGGTCATTTCTGGGCTTTGGTGTCTTCATAAGACTTGTAGGTATGGGTCTTAACTATTCATGGTTAAAATTTCAGGTCAATTGGACCTGTTTTGAGTGAGTTATGGCCTAAACACTAACTGCTGCCCAAATGGTCAATTTTCAGGCCTTATTGCACTTAATCCGGATTTGGTCATTTTTCAAGCTACCTTGCAAGCAGAATTTTGGCAAGCTTCCTTCATGAAAGTTGGCACATTTTGTGCCTAGTTTCACCTCCAATTGGTCTCATACCAATTGGAGCCACACATAAAGTTATAGGCCTAAAACTCAAACTGCCTTATTGCAATTCTTGCATACACATCAAGGATCATTGTTAACACTTATCAAACTCAACCTTCAAGCCAATTCTGGTTGTATCATGACCTAAACATAATTCATGACACATTATAGGTCATTTTGGCAGCTTACAATTGCATTCAATGTGCACCAACAAGTGCAGAATTTTTTTCAAGCTCAATTACAACAATTCAATCACCTAACATAACAAATAACTTCCACCCTCAATCATACAAACTACCCCTACATCATCACCACCAGAATTCATCAATAAGTTTCATGATATCATACATAATTTCATGGGTTTAAAGGCTGCCCAAAAATGGCAGTTTGCTAAGGTATTAAATTCCCCTTTTAAACCCTAAAATCAAATGCTCAATAACACATACATGGAGATTAATTTACTAACAATTCAAATTGACTTATTCAACACTAATTTCCATTAATTACATGTAGGAAAAACTCAAGCAACTCACCTTCCATGGCTGCCAAAAATGGACAGTCCCATAACTCAACCATTTCTTCAAATTTCTTCACCCAAAATACTACCCACAACCTCAATACAAGTTTTAATTAAGCAAGGGAAGAATTCCTTAAAACTCCACTAAATCTCTTCTTTCTTCTTCCCAAAATGTTGCCCAAGGTGTGTGTGCAAGCTTTATTGAAGAAACTATGGTGAAATGAGGGCTTGAACATGCTTGCATGGTGGTTGAAGTGAGGTTGGCCATGGAGCTTCCATGGGAGTTTTGGGAGAAAGTTGAATTCGGTTTGGAAGAAGAATGAAGAAGATGAAGCTTACTTAGTGGAGAAATCTGTCCACTAATGTTATATTTTAATGTCCATTTAGCTCACTTAGTGGAGCACTAAGTTTAGTTAATGAATAATTAATCCAAAGTTTCAAAATTTGCAATTTTGTCATCAAACTCCCACTATTTGTATTATATACCATATTTCTTATTTTTCATGACATTTTCCAAGTGTATTATCATTTATTTTTAATGGACATTTAGGTCAAAAGACAATTCGGGATGTCAAATGACTACAATGCCCCTGTTCGGGTTGCATTCCCGATTTTTGGGTAACACCGGGTTTTGTCTGTTTTTCGATTTCTCACTTTTCTTTGTACTAATTATTTAATTTTTATTTGATATTTCTAATGATATTTATAATTCAATAGGGGTCTATTTAAGTCCTAAAAATATTTTCCAGGGTTCCCCGCAGTCCAGGGCTAGTCAACGGTCCACGCCGTGACTTCCCGGTGCGGTCACCCATCGCTAGGTTTCCCGGCTCGCTTAACTTGATCACATATCTTTGCTATTATTTTTCTTTTGTTTTTCTTGTATTTTCTCTTCTTGTATTTCATTATTTTATGTCTCCTCACTCATATTGAAGTGTAGTTCTAAGCATCCTAGCTGTCCGGACAGCACTGGGCACCGGAGCAGTAGAACGCACTACCGAACTTAGGGGTGTTACAATTCTCCCCCCCTTAAATAAATTTCGTCTCGAAATTTTACCTGGCATTAGTCTCTGAACAGCTGTGGGTGCTGTCTCCTCATATCCTCTTCACGTTCCCAAGTAGCTTCCTGGCCTAAATGATGGTTCCACAGCACTTTAACCAGGTGTATCTGTTTGTTTCTCAGCTGCTTCACCTCATAAGCCAGAATTTTTATGGGTTCTTCCTCATATGAGAGGTCTGGATTTACCTCAATCTCTTCAATTGATAGTACATGAGATGGGTCTGATCTGTACCTCCTTAACATGGACACATGGAAGACATTGTGTATCCTTGCTAACTCTGGAGGTAATGCCAACCGATATGCCAAAGGACCCACTCTTTCCAAAACCTCATATGATCCGATGAAACGAGGACTCAGTTTCCCCTTTTTGCCAAATCTTACATTCCTCTTCCAAGGAAAAACTTTGAGGAATACTTTATCACCCACTGCATATCCAATATCTCTTCTCTTCAGATCAACATAGGACTTCTGACGGTCTGATGCAGCTTTGAGTCTATCTCTGATTAATTTGATCTTTTCCTATGTCTGCTGAACAATTTCTGGCCCAATCACCTTTCTTTCACCTACTTCATCCCAACATAGGGGAGTTCTGCACTTTCTGCCATACAAAGCTTCATATGGAGGCATCCCAATGCTTGATTGGTAGCTGTTGTTATAAGCAAACTCAATCAAAGGCAAGTGTGTATCCCAACTACCTTCAAATTCAATCACACAAGCCCGTAGCATATCCTCCAATGTCTGAATAACCCTCTCAGACTGGCCATCTGTCTGTGGGTGGAATGCTGTGCTGAAGTTCAATCTAGTTCCTAGGGCTCTCTGAAGACTACCCCAGAATCTAGAAGTGAACCTAGGATCTCTGTCAGACACAATTGATACTGGCACTCCATGCAATTTTACAATTTCATATATGTACCATCTGGCCAATCTTTCCAGGCTATAGTCCATCGAATCGGCAAAAGTGAGCAGACTTGGTTAGTCTATCAACTATAACCTATACTGCATCATGACTATTCTGTGTCCTCGGAAATCTCATCACAAAATCTATAGTTATCTGTTCCCTTACAATGTTTCATAGGGTGCCACTCGTATGCTAGCTTGACACTTATTAATGTATACAAACTCTGTTAGTGGGATGTATCTGTCCCATCTCCTCTCGGATTCAATGACACAAGTTCTCGATATATTCTTGAGGGCTTATCACCTTTTACAGGTTATTTTTATCATTTCATTTCATTATTTATAGGAACTCAATGAGTTTCCGAATTTACCTGAATTACTTGTTTTATTTGTCCATCCGTTTGAGGATGATAAGTCGAATCTTGATATCTTTAAGCTTATAGCAATTCTTGTGGTACGTAATTCACATTAATATAATCGAGTCACGACTCTAGCTACCTTACAAGTGTAGTCATTTGATAGGCTAGTTACGAAGTTTTAAATTTAACTAAAATTTTCACATTTATTTCCAGTAATAGTACTCTATTCGGGTGCAACTGTATCAATTTATAGATTACTTACAAATATTCTTAATTTATTATACCACGAGGAAGCACGTAGCTCTACACAATAATCCCGTGTCGGTACTATAATCTGCAGCTTACAATACAAACATCGAGAACATTATATAGTCACTACGTTATAACCTCATGGACTAGGTTTTCTAACATCTTATCCTTCTCGAATCCACTAATATCCTAAACCGATTCTGATTACAATATCCCAATTCTTTTAGTTAACAATTCTTCCAAAATTAGTGTCAATCATACTTGTTATTGTAGTTTTGATCCTAAAAGACTAGTCACTAACGCATCAAATTTATTCTCCTGTAAGGAAATAGCAACAGAACATATAGTTCTGACACTAACACACAATTAAGTAGTGCTGGGATCAAATAATAACTAATTGTTTCTTTCAAAAATTAAGAACTTACCAGCAGCTACATTTGAAGTTTCTACTCTTTCTCCTTGGCGCATAGTGGACGCTCTGACTGGTGTGCTACCACATTCGGGTTGATTCACTGTGTTATAGTGGTGAGGAGTACCAACTCTATTTCTATCTTGACTCGATTGTGATGCAGTGAAATCCAGAGAGCGGTCGAGGTGGTTTAGTACAATCTTTAGCAAAGTGTCCAAGTTTTCCACAATTGTAGCAGGCTCTAGACGCCTTATAGCATATCCCACCATGATATCTTCTACAAGTTTCACATTGGCGGGAAGGGTAGGAACTTCTAGTTGTTCGACGACTGGACCTTGATGGTCTCTGTCTTACTGATCCACCTCTATCATATCCTTGAGCTCGGGGTTCCTCAAATTCTTTTCTCTTTCTCAAATTACTGTTCGAGCTCTGACCCATAGGTTTCTCCCTCTTTTCCATTTCACACTGCCCTTGTGGGGTTGGAGTGCATGCTTGGGCTTGGGCGACAGTTATCGGCCATTTGTTGGAAGAAAGTGGCCATTTGCTGGGCCATTTGTGCAGTAATTTGTACCGGTAAAACTGGTACAGTCAGGCCTTCGACACTTTGTGGAGCTGGGGCCTCAACTTGTACTTCTGCCATCATGGACTGTTCTACGGTCTCATTTTTCTCTTCCATATCTTTCCACAAGATTCTCTATTCCTGTACAACCAACATAAGGAGATTCTTCTCCATTAGTTTATATTTATGATGTAAATGTACTATATGTATCAAACATTTGAGCAGTTGTAGTTACCGACAAAAAGATTTCAAATTCACTGTTCGAAATTTACTTTAAAACCATTGCTCTGATACCACTAAAACATGTCACACCCTACTCCTCTGTAAGATGTAACATGATCCCGTAGTACACCTAATGAATTACCGTACTTCGCCTACCGATAACCCATTAGATATACTACAAGGGATTTTAAAACAATTTTCGTGCAATTTAAATCATCGATTAAAATGCGGTGTTATAAAATTTTTTCAAAATTCGCAAAGTGCCGCTGTATTTTGAGAAAACAGTTCTTCAATCTGCAAAGAAAAATGCTCCCAATATGTTTTCTCAAATACAACTTCAGTAACTTCAATTCAATTCACAATTCAATTCTCAATACACAATCAATTCATTTTCAAACTAATCCCATCATAAAGAAATATCTCATTCATTTCAAGACTCAAAATTTATATTACAAACTATTCAGATAATTGAAATCCCAAATTTACATTTACAATAATTTACATTTAATTACATACCAAAATATTTTAAAAGAGTTTTATATACAACTGCTCAAATAATTTACATACATATTATTACATGCTTACATCAAAACCTATGTACATGGGTATACCTATGATATACCTGGAGCTGATCCGAATATATCTTCAACGAAATTTACTTACTGCTCTATGCTCTTCTTACATGCGACATACAAAGCTATCATTGAGTGGTGAACTCGATGGTGCACAACTATAATTTAAAACATAGTACAATATACATTGACAAATTTTCTGATAAATAATTTGAGAATCTGAATACTGATCAAATTTCACAACTCAAAATATTCATTGCCAATAATGTAAATCATTTGTATAAATGACTTGGAGCACAAAATTCAATTTATCAAATCTTGACTATCCATTTAAGTAATTTCAACAAAATCAATTATACATAAACCATAATTAAAATCACCATTCTTTACCATTCAAAAGCCATTCTGTATCTCAAAAATCAAGCTGTATCTCAAAAACCATGTTGTGTCTCAAAAATCAATCTTTATCTCACTAACTATGCAAGACTAATCCGAAAGGGCCATATTCGATGTGATTCTAACTCCCTATGGTCGGGGAGGTCGAATCAGATTCTAACTCCCTATGGTCGGGGAGGTTGAATCATCGTGCACAGTACCATCACAATAATGAATCTTCCGCAAGGGCCATAACGATAAAATAAACTTAGATCTAACCTCAAATCAGAGGAAAATCTAAGCCTGTGCACGTACCATGGTAATCAAAACACAACTAACTCCATTGTCTTCTCAACAAATGAGAGAGACGGGTAATAACCTAGTCAAGCATCTATAGTGAGATATAAAACAATATCACAATCCTTTTAGTGAGCATAAATCACAATATAGTTCGATTCAAATTCAATTCCAATATCCAATAATTTTTATGCTCATCACAATTCAAATCATAAATTTGCATTTTTCCATGAAAATTACCATCACAATTCAAAACATGTTCTATCACAATTTTCCAAAACATAATTTATTCGATCCATAACAATGCTTAATACTTGTGAAAATATCATTTCACAAAGTTAAATTCATACATACTATAACAATTTCAATAATCATTGAATTAAATCCAATGCTTGTTAAACATAATACATAAGAAAAGTAGGTCATTTAATCATATGAAATATTCAAAGCAAAATCAGTTGAAAACTAGTTGTGCACAAACCTTTGATACTTGTCTCCTGGTCTGGACTCAGTGTTTCCTTCCCTTTTCCTGAGTCTTTGGTAACTGAGAAACACAATTTGAAGTGTTTCAGTACTAAATTAAACTGTCTCTATCGATAGTGTTTGGTAAATAATGCACTGAAAGCTATTATTTGCTTAATCACCTAATATACCGACCCTCGATGCGTTTTAGGTAAATTAGGTCTTAGTGTCATTAATATGTCACATTCGATAGGGTTTTAGGTTTGGTACGTTTTACCAAAGTCATTTCCTTGTTTAGTGCATTTTAGTGCAAATTGCTGGATTCTGGGATACTGGTTTTACCTAACCGGACGATCTAGTTCCCTCGGTTTTCGAGTTTTGGTCAAAACTACAAACTTGTAGATCTATGTCTTATTGCACGCGGGGCAAAATTTCAGGTCAATCCGAGTTAAGTAGACCAAGTTATGGTCATTATACTATTGCTGGTCAAATGGAATCAATTAGGTCAATTTTAGGTCAATTTGGTCAACTCTGGTTCGGCCAGTTTTTGGACCCGAACTTGTGCAAGCTTTTTGACTTGCTTCTGGTCATTTCTGGGCTTTGGTGTCTTCATAAGACTTGTAGGTATGGGTCTTAACTATTCATGGTTAAAATTTCAGGTCAATTGGACCTGTTTTGAGTGAGTTATGGCCTAAACACTAACTGCTGCCCAAATGGTCAATTTTCAGGCCTTATTGCACTTAATCCGGATTTGGTCATTTTTCAAGCTACCTTGCAAGCAGAATTTTGGCAAGCTTCCTTCATGAAAGTTGGCACATTTTGTGCCTAGTTTCACCTCCAATTGGTCTCATACCAATTGGAGCCACACACTTAAAGTTATAGGCCTAAAACTCAAACTGCCTTATTGCAATTCTTGCATACACATCAAGGATCATTGTTAACACTTATCAAACTCAACCTTCAAGCCAATTCTGGTTGTATCATGACCTAAACATAATTCATGACACATTATAGGTCATTTTGGCAGCTTAAAATTGCATTCAATGTGCACCAACAAGTGCAGAATTTTTTTCAAGCTCAATTACAACAATTCAATCACCTAACATAACAAATAACTTCCACCCTCAATCATACAAACTACCCCTACATCATCACCACCAGAATTCATCAATAAGTTTCATGATATCATACATAATTTCATGGGTTTAAAGGCTGCCCAAAAATGGCAGTTTGCTAAGGTATTAAATTCCCCTTTTAAACCCTAAAATTAAATGCTCAATAACACATACATGGAGATTAATTTACTAACAATTCAAATTGACTTATTCAACACTAATTTCCATTAATTACATGTAGGAAAAAACTCAAGCAACTCACCTTCCATGGCTGCCAAAAATGGACAGTCCCATAACTCAACCATTTCTTCAAATTTCTTCACCCAAAATACTACCCACAACCTCAATACAAGTTTTAATTAAGTAAGGGAAGAAAATGGACACTTACCCCTTGTTGGACTTCCTTAAAACTCCACTAAATCTCTTCTTTCTTCTTCCCAAAATGTTGCCCAAGGTGTGTGTGCAAGCTTTATTGAAGAAACTATGGTGAAATGAGGGCTTGAACATGCTTGCATGGTGGTTGAAGTGAGGTTGGCCATGGAGCTTCCATGGGAGTTTTGGGAGAAAGTTGAATTCGGTTTGGAAGAAGAATGAAGAAGATGAAGCTTACTTAGTGGAGAAATCTGTCCACTAATGTTATATTTTAATGTCCATTTAGCTCACTTAGTGGAGCACTAAGTTTAGTTAATGAATAATTAATCCAAAGTTTCAAAATTTGCAATTTTGTCATCAAACTCCCACTATTTGTATTATATACCATATTTCTTATTTTTCATGACATTTTCCAAGTGTATTATCATTTATTTTTAATGGACAATTAGGTCAAAAGACAATTCGGGATGTCAAATGACTACAATGCCCCTGTTCGGGTCGCATTCCTGATTTTTGGGTAACACCGGGTTTTGTCTGTTTTTCGATTTCTCACTTTTCTTTGTACTAATTATTTAATTTTTATTTGATATTTCTAATGATATTTATAATTCAATAGGGGTCTATTTAAGTCCTAAAAATATTTTCCAGGGTTCCCCGCAGTCCAGGGCTAGTCAACGGTCCACGCCGTGACTTCCCGGTGCGGTCACCCATCGCTAGGTTTCCCGGCTCGCTTAACTTGATCACATATCTTTGCTATTATTTTTCTTTTGTTTTTCTTGTATTTTCTCTTCTTGTATTTCATTATTTTATGTCTCCTCACTCATATTGAAGTGTAGTTCTAAGCATCCTAGCTGTCCGGACAGCACTGGGCACCGGAGCAGTAGAACGCACTACCGAACTTAGGGGTGTTACAAGCTAAAGCTCAAGCTCAAGCACAAACCCAATCCCTGCAAGGGCAGTGTGAAATAGAGAAGAGGGAGAGACCTATGGGTCAGAGCTCGAACAGTAATTTGGGGTAGAGAATAGAAATTGAGGAACCTCGAGCTCAGTGATATGACAGAGGTGGATCATCAGGGCAGAGAACATCAAGATCTAGCTGTTGAACAACCAGAAGTTCCTATTCTGCCTGTTTCTGCCATGTTTGTGGTAAGCTACATGGAGGTATTTGTCGTAAGGCCTCTAGAGCCTGCTACAATTATGGAAAGCTTGGACACTTTGTTAGAGATTATACTAGAGCACCTCGATCTACTCTCCAAAGTTCACAGATAGTCAGTAGAGGTCGAGATAGAAATAGAGTTGGTACTCCTCACAACCATAACACAGTGAATCAACCTGAACATAGTAGCGCATCAGTTAGAGCATCTACTATACGCTAAGGGGAAAGAACAGAAACTTTGGATGTCGCTGCTGATAAGTTCTTAATTTTTGAAAGAAATAATTAATTATTTTTGTTTGATCCCAGCACTACTTAGTTGTATGTTAGTGTTAGAACTATATGTTCTGTTGTTATTCCTTTACATGGGAATAAATTTTGATGCAGTAGTGATTAGTCCTTTAAGATAAGGAATGTAATAATAAGTAAAATTAGTTCTGGAAGAGTTTATCAGCGAAAAGTATTTTCTAACACACCATAAATTATAAAAGCTAAACGGCAAGCCTACTTAATGTAAGGCAAGAGGACGTAAATGTAAGTTGCGGTAATAGAATTGCTCTAGATGAGGGCAAAGATGTTACTGTTAGTAATTGTTAATGGATATTGTAAACATAATAAGATTCGAATATCAGTAAATTCAAAAAGGATAAAATATAGAAAAGTTTGATCTATTGTGATGTATCATAGTAACTTTGTAATGTTCTTGATGTTTATACTGTAAGCTGCAGATTACAGTACTGACTTGAGATTATTGTGTAGAGCTACGTACTACCTGATAGTACACCAAGATGAGAATAATTGCCAACGGCATCTGTATTGGTATAATTATGCCAGGACAAAATTTTATTATTGGAAATGAGTTTTGGAAATCCTATTCAGGGATTTAAAACTCAAAAGTTAGAATATCGAAAGATTATAGTTTAGTACAAAAGGAAGTAAGTTATAGAATATTAATAGATAAAAAGAGTTGTGGAAGTAAAAATTTGAACAGTTGGTTCAGATATAACAAAGAAATGTTACGAATGTGAGTAAGATTGTTGACTAGAATAGTCAAAGGACCTATGATTAGATAAGTAATTCTAACATGACCTCAATGGTCTTTCAAAAAGGGAACATGAATCGAAATATTAGATGGAACGATAGTAAGAAAAGATTAGTGCTATATAAACAAAGTAAATGTTATATTAGATTGTTAAAAATCTTACACAAATTCAGAGGAAAGAAGATTATACGATCATATAGAAAGGAGGAAATAAACGTATGAATATTTTAAGACAGCTATTGGGTAAAATTTCACGGATGAAATTTATTTTAAGGGGGGGGAGAATTGTAACACCCCTATGTTCGGTAGTGCGTTCTACTGTTTTGGTGATAGTGTCTGTCCGGACCACTAGGATGCTTGGATTTATATTTAAATATTAGTGTGGAGACATTAAATAATGAAATAAAAGAAAAGAAAATACAAAAAAAATAAATGAAAAATAATAGCAATGAAATGAAACTAAGTTAAATGAGCCAAACCCGTAGCGATGGGTGACCGCATTGGGAAGTTTCGGCGATGACCGTTGACTAGCCTTGGACTGTGGGAAACCCAAAAAAATATTTTCAAAACATAATTAAAGGTCTACTGAAGTGTAATTGATATTAGAAACATCAAAGAAAATTTAGTAAGTCAATATAAACAAAAATGAAAATTTAAGGAATCGGCGGTACAAGGAGTAAATCGGTAGCACCGAAAAAGTCTGAATTTGACCCGAAGAGGGGCATTTTGGTCATTTGACACCTAGAGTGGACTTTTGACCTAAATGTCCATTAAAAATAAGTAGTATTAAATTGTAAAAATTTAATGAAAAATGAAATTAAGTATAAAATGTAATTTAAGGAAAAAGAGGGCATTAGTGTAATTATGGAGAATTTGAATTATTTAATTAATTCAATAAGGTTAGTAGAGCACTAAGTGGACTATATAAGCCACATAAGGACCATAAAATATGCATTAGAACTTCATCTTCTTCCCATTTAAAAACCTTGTCGAATTCAAGCTCTCCCATTGTCCTCCATGGCCATCCCACATGCAAGCTTCCTCTCTTCTGTAATCAAGTCATGATTCCTATAAGTGTCTTTATTAAAAGTGATGTACACATCTTGGGCAGAAATATTGGGAGCAAAAATAAGGAAGTTTGGTGAGGTTTTAGTCAAGCTCAAAAAAGGTTAGTGCTCAATCTCCCCATTTTCTTTCATTAGATCTTGTTTTGAGCTTTGGGTGAGTTGAATTATGGAAGAAATTTAAGGTTTGATGAATTATTGGTGATGGAGCATTTTGGTAGCCATGAAGCCTCACCATGAACAGTTTGTCCTTGCATGTAAATGGTTGTTTGGATGTTGATTTAAATGTTTAATTGTATTGAAGTTGAATTCCATTTGTAAAGTTTGATTTGTAAGCTTGAAAAGTGAAAATGGAAGTTGATGGGTATGTGTAAACTGGTGACAGCCTCATGAAGAGGATTGAAGTGTTTAAATTCATGAAATATTGTTGAATTATGTTGCTTATGGTGGCAGCATGTGTATGTGAATAATTGTTTGGATTTGACATGTAAATGAGGTATGTTCATGTGGTTAAATTATTATAATTGGACTTTGAAAATTTTAAGTTATAATGTGTATGTTGATAGTGGTTACAAGCTGTCCAAAATGACCAAAATGTATTATTAAGTATGTTAATGGTATGGTACAAACCAGAATTGGCATGAAAGAGTTAGCTTGGCAAGTATAGAATGTGTAATTGGTAAGTGATGAAGAATATGTAATAGGGCAGTGTACATTTTAGCTTAGAACCTTAAGAATGTGACTCCAATTGGTATGAGACCAATTGGAGGTAAAACTAGGCACAAAATGTGCCAACTTTTATGAACAAAGCTTACCTAAATTCTGTAACACACTCCCGGTAGCAACTCCGTACATTCTACTGTTCCGGTGACCGGTGTCGGTCCGGACAGCTAGAACGTCCGGAAAAAAATATTTAAATTAAAGTGGGGGACCATAATTAACTCAAATATTGATAAGAAAAATTTAGTAAAAATTTTAGAAATAAAATACAACCAAGTTAAACGAGCCGGTGCCCTAGCGAAGGGTAACCAGAGGGAAGTTGCGGTTCTCACAACGAAGAGCCCTAGACCCGGTGGAAAAATTTTAAAATAATTTTTGGGACTCCAGAGAAGGGTCATTGAGGTTCCTATGGCATTAGAATGCCAAGAAGATAATTAGAAAAATTTTTCAATCGGTACAGACAATTTTGACCCGTTAAGCCAAACGGAGGGCAATTTGGTCATTTCGCCTTCAGAGGTGATTTTTGGCCGACTTGTCCAGTTAAGTAAATAATTATAATGATCTAAAATATGAATAAATATTGCTAAAAATTGAATTGAAAATGAGTAGAGAAAAGAAGAAAAGAAAATGAAGGAAAATGCTTAATTATGACATATGATGATGTCATTTAAAAGCCCCCTCCAATCACCATTTGACAAACCAATAAAAAGAGATAAAAATGACTTAAAATGAGATAAAAAAAACAAAGGAAACCAGCAGTTTCCTTCTTCATACGGGCTGGAATAAGAGAGAAAGAGAGAGAAAAGGAAAAGAAAGAAAGAAAGGAAGAAGGAGAAGGAGATGAACAGTAGCAGAAAAAGGGGTTCAGCAGGGCAACATGTTTCTCTTCCATCCAGGTGAGTTTGGCTCAACATCTATGGCTGATTTTTGGATATGTTTGAGGTATGTACGTGTGGAAGTTATGGTTAAAATTTGGTGATTTTTCAACGGTTGGATTTGGAGAAATATATTGTTGAACACAGGCTGTCTGTCGGTTGAATTCTGAATTTTGGCTACTGAAATTTGAGAAAAATAAATAGTTAGGATGCTTATAAAATTATGAAATTTGGTACAAATGATATTTGGGATGTTGAGGCTTCTGGGTTAAAATTTGGTGAATTTTAGACTTGTGGTTTATGAGATATAAATTGTTTTGCATGAGCTGTCTGAGTAAGACTGATTTCTGCAACAATTCAGATTTTGAAGGGTTGAATGAATGTTTTGATATCTCATGATATAGAGATTATTTGATGCTAAACTTTTTACTGATATTGTATAGTGATGTCTTGAATATATGTTTAAAATTTGGGATTTATCTAACGGTTAGATCATTATATATAAATTTGAATGCACAAGCTGCCAGATTGGGTATTAATGGGTGGTTGTGGATTTAAGATTTATGATAGGAGTTTAGTCCAATTTAAGGGGAAATGCTGTTGAATTTTTATTGGATATTTAATTTAGGAAAGTGAAGTTATAATTTATTATGATTATTATGATTCTAGGGGAAATCTTGAAGAATAACAAGCTCAAGGTTGGTTTCAAAAAGGTTAGTGCCTATTATGCATACATCTTTCTCTTTCCATGATTAGAGACCTAAAATAAGCAAGAATTTGTGAATTAAATGAATGGAATTTATGTGTATGTATACAATGAATTTTGGCAGCCCTAGGGAGGAACAAGATTAAGTGTTTTTGATGGACTTAGAGTGGACTAAAGATGATGTTTAAGGTATATATATATATGTATGATGAATTGGTGTGCTAACTAAGGTAATTGGTGTAATCCTTGAAAATGAGCTAGGGTTTGGGAGTGAAACTTGGATTTAGCTTGGTAAATTGTTAGAGAACATTTTAATGGTCAATTAGTGACCATTTTAGGTAAGTTGACCATAATTAGGAGTGAATTATTGCATGGCAAAGTGGAATGGACAGGCTACCCCATGAGTGCAGCAGGGTGACTAAAATTTCAGTCCACTTGGACTGCCATATCTTGGGTTGTGTTGGTTCAATTGGTGTTTGGCCAATTGAAAATAAAACTAGGCTTATAATGGCACATTTTTGCTGAAGAAACCATGCCCAAAAGACCAAAGCAAGTGGACCAAAAGTTGGCCCCAATCCGGATACCCTGCAACCAGCACCTACAGAAATGACCAAATGAACAGTAACTGTTCATTTTGCCATAACTCACTGTAGATATGGTCAATTGACCTGAAATGTTTACAGCAACAAGATATGATATAGACAAACAACTTTCATGAAGAACATCACCCCAAATTATGCCATTAACCCATTCAAATTATTGGGCAAAGTTAAGTTATCAAACCTGCAACTCTGCAGATTTTCACTTGAGCAGTAATGTTTGGATGGCTATAACTCTCTCTAGAAAACTCGGATTTAGGCGATTCTTGAACCGATGGAAACCTAAGGTATGGTAGAACATTTCATAAGAAGAAAGTTAGACCAAATTATGAACTTAACTTGAGCAAATTACTGACCAAAGTTGGACCAAAAATCTGCCAGACCCAAAATCTCAGCATAAACAGTGCACGTGAACAGTAAACTTATTTTGGCCATAACTTGAGCTACAAAACTCCAAATGGAGTGATTCAAAAAAGGAAATTCAACTAGACAAAATAAGGAACAACTTTCATGTTTACCATTTCCTCAAATTCCCACTGCAACAGTGTCCAATGGAACAGTAAAGTTGAGCTACAAAAACTGAAAATTCTGCTTCCCTTGGTTTAAACTTTGAAATGGTATAAATGCTTAATGCCAACAAGTTTTGAATGTCAAATGTGGTATATTGGGAGTGCCAAAGTCAATGTACATATTTTCTATCCAAAAGTCAACATTTTTGTTGATCAATGAGGTGAATAGTAAACAAAATGACACATATTACATAAGTAATACAACTTGAAATATAAAATGTAATTAACACAAATGGATTGTTTAGAGTATAAATGAGATAAAGTTATCATTAGGATTTATGTCTTTGTTTCAAATAGGATTATAATACCTTATACAAAAATTGGTATATGAGAGGTAATAATGTGAATACTAATTCATATAAATATTGTAACGATTAGATGAATCACATGGATGTGTAAATGGGTTAATTGCTCTCATCATGAGAGAAATGGAAATCTTTCGATGTACAAATGGTACATGAAAATCGATTGATGTAAATTGCAATTAACGTGAATGGTATGATGAATGCATAAATTATATAAAAATGAGATTTGAAGATTTATGCTTCTACTATAAATAAAATTAAAATACTATGAACGATAATTGGAACATAAAATGAAATAATAAAACTTATGAACATTTAATGATATTATGTGCCCTTGTATTGCCTAGACATGTGTGTCAGATTGGATAGTTTGGAATGCCAATAGGGTATTGTTTTAGCAGTACTGCGAAAGGCTTTATGCCTGTATTCATGGCTTTATGCCCGTATTCATGGCTTTTATGCCCGTATGCATGGCTTTTATGCCCGACTATGTGATATCATAACTTTTTAGCCATAATGACTGCATACGTGGTTGACGTTCTGCGTCCCATGGTATGACGGCCCGAGGCACCGCGGTGTCCCGTGCCAACGACCTGTTATCCAGTCCAGTCGTCCAGTATAGGTTACTTGGGCATGGAAAAGTATAACTGTGATTGAATTGATTATTAAAGAAAATACGAAAATTAAGTATCATGAATGATTACAAAAATACAAAGAAGCTCAAGATCATGAAGAAAATAATTAATGAAATGCATGAAGAAGTTAATATTATAAAACATGATTAGCCCTCGACTAAACAATAAGTTAGTAATTAGTCAATTCTTACGAACACAATAGCAAGGAAATTATTATTTTTATTTGCATATTATATTTTCTTGTATTATTGGTACCACTAAGCTTTATGCTTAGCGTGTCGCTTTTGCAATGCGTAGGTACTAAAGATTTGGACAGAGGGCCCAGTAGACCACAGATTCGGTAAGGCAGTTCACAGTTCTGCATAGTGTCCGTGTCACCTCACCATCCACAGTGCATTGGTAAGACACTAGGTCCCATTTTGTATTTTGAGATTTTTTGTAAATTTTGTAATTAAACTCTTATTTTATCATGTGTATTTGAAACAAATGTAATATAATTTTGTATTAATGTAAGTACTTGTAATTTGTGATTATAAATCACATGTGAGAATTTATTTATGATTTGAGTCTAATGATGATGTGAAATGAATGAATGACAAATAGAGGAATTGTTAAGAAAATTGTGTTTGTGAAAGGAAAAGTGAATACATAACTGTGACTTGTACATGATTATCACATGAGATGAATGATTGAGAAATGAATGGTGAAAAATGTTGTGATTTTGGTATTGAAGTTTGAGAGTGATGAGATGATTGAATATGATCATAGGAAGTGTTTTTCACAGGTTCCGAAGAACGGTTTTCTCCATTTTTAGCCAGATTCACGATTTTCTATAAAATTCTCGGAACCTCAAATAAATTATAATTTCGATAAATGGCTTAAATAAATTATATTTCACAAGTTATATTCAAAAGGAAGAATAAAAATGAATTAAGATAAAATAGAGTACTCGGCACACTGAGTGGCATAACTTGCTCGGCTACACTGTAGTCGGGTAAGGGGTGTCACATTTAGTGGTATCAGAGCGCGGTTTAGGCGTTTCTGGACCTAGATAGACTGCACATCATGCATTGCATTCATAAGAGTCGAGGTGACACTATTGCAGATCTGTATTTCCCGTTTATTTTAGGTTAGGGTATGGAATAAGAGAGTGAAGAGACAATGAGATAGCGAATAGAAATGAGAAGGAGACTGTATTTAAGATGAAAAAGGATGAGTACATAACTGTTTGAGGATAGGATTGAGACTAGGAGAAAGTGAAGTATGATAACACGGAAAGGTGAAGAAATAAGGAGGTAATAGCTCCTCGACTATTTACACCGGTAAATTTCGAGGACGAAATTTAAATTAGAGAGGAAGAGTTGTAACACCCTCCCGGTAGCAACTCCGTACATTCTACTGTTCCGGTGACCGGTGTCGGTCCGGACAGCTAGAACGTCCAGAAAAAAATATTTAAATTAAAGTGGGGGACCATAATTAACTCAAATATTGATAAGAAAAATTTAGTAAAAATTTTAGAAATAAAATACAACCAAGTTAAACGAGCCGGTGCCCTAGCGAAGGGTAACCAGAGGGAAGTTGCGGTTCTCGCAACGAAGAGCCCTAGACCCGGTGGAAAAATTTTAAAATAATTTTTGGGACTCCAGAGAAGGGTCATTGAGGTTCCTATGGCATTAGAATGCCAAGAAGATAATTAGAAAAATTTTTCAATCGGTACAGACAATTTTGACCCGTTAAGCCAAACGGAGGGCATTTTGGTCATTTCGCCTTCAGAGGTGATTTTTGGCCGACTTGTCCAGTTAAGTAAATAATTATAATGATCTAAAATATGAATAAATATTGCTAAAAATTGAATTGAAAATGAGTAGAGAAAAGAAGAAAAGAAAATGAAGGAAAATGCTTAATTATGACATATGATGATGTCATTTAAAAGCCCCCTCCAATCACCATTTGACAAACCAATAAAAAGAGATAAAAATGACTTAAAATGAGATAAAAAAACAAAGGAAACCAGCAGTTTCCTTCTTCATACGGGCTGGAATAAGAGAGAAAGAGAGAGAAAAGGAAAAGAAAGAAAGAAAGGAAGAAGGAGAAGGAGATGAACAGTAGCAGAAAAAGGGGTTCAGCAGGGCAGCATGTTTCTCTTCCGTCCAGGTGAGTTTGGCTCAACATCTATGGCTGATTTTTGGATATGTTTGAGGTATATATGTGTGAAAGTTATGGTTAAAATTTGGTGATTTTTCAACCGTTGGATTTGGAGAAATATATTGTTGAACACAGGCTGTCTGTAGGTTGAATTCTGAATTTTGGCTACTGAAATTTGAGAAAAATAAATAGTTAGGATGCTTATAAAATTATGAAATTTGGTACAAATGATATTTGGGATGTTGAGGCTGCTGGGTTAAAATTTGGTGAATTTTAGACTTGTGGTTTATGAGATATAAATTGTTTTGCATGAGCTGTCTGAGTAAGACTGATTTCTGCAACAATTCAGATTTTGAAGGGTTGAATGAATGTTTTGATATCTCATGATATAGAGATTATTTGATGCTAAAATTTTTACTGATATTGTATAGGGATGTCTTGAATATATGTTTAAAATTTCGGATTTATCTAACGGTTAGATCATTATATATAAATTTTAATGCACAAGCTGCCAGATTGGGTATTAATGGGTGGTTGTGGATTTAAGATTTATGATAGGAGTTTAGTCCAATTTAAGGGGAAATGCTGTTGAATTTTTATTGGATATTTAATTTAGGAAAGTGAAGTTATAATTGATTATGATTATTATGATTCTAGGGGAAATCTTGAAGAATAACAAGCTCAAGGTTGGTTTCAAAAAGGTTAGTGCCTATTATGCATACATCTTTCTCTTTCCATGATTAGAGACCTAAAATAAGCAAGAATTTGTGAATTAAATGAATGGAATTTATGTGTATGTATATAATGAATTTTGGCAGCCCTAGGGAGGAACAAGATTAAGTGTTTTTGATGGACTTAGAGTGGACTAAAGATGATGTTTAAGGTATATATATATATGTATGATGAATTGGTGTGCTAACTAAGGTAATTGGTGCAATCCTTGAAAATGAGCTAGGGTTTGGGAGTGAAACTTGGATTTAGCTTGGTAAATTGTTAGAGAACATTTTAATGGTCAATTAGTGACCATTTTAGGTAAGTTGACCATAATTAGGAGTGAATTATTGCATGGCAAAGTGGAATGGACAGGCTGCCCCATGAGTGCAGCAGGGTGACTGAAATTTCATTCCACTTGGACTGCCATATATTGGGTTGTGTTGGTTCAATTGGTGTTTGGCCAATTGAAAATGAAACTAGGCTTATAATGGCACATTTTTGCTGAAGAAACCATGCCCAAAAGACCAAAGCAAGTGGACCAAAAGTTGGCCCCAATCCGGATACCCTGCAACCAGCACCTGCAGAAATGACCAAATGAACAGTAACTGTTCATTTTGCCATAACTCACTGTAGATATGGTCAATTGACCTGAAATTTTTACAGCAACAAGATATGATATAGACAAACAACTTTCATGAAGAACATCACCCCAAATTATGCCATTAACCCATTCAAATTATTGGGCAAAGTTAAGTTATCAAACCTGCAACTCTGCAGATTTTCACTTGAGAAGTAATGTTTGGATGGCTATAACTCTCTCTAGAAAACTCGGATTTAGGCGATTCTTGAACCGATGGAAACCTAAGGTATGGTAGAACATTTCATAAGAAGAAAGTTAGACCAAATTATGAACTTAACTTGAGCAAATTACTGACCAAAGTTGGACCAAAAATCTGCCAGACCCAAAATCTCAGCATCAACAGTGCACGTGAACAGTAAACTTATTTTGGCCATAACTTGAGCTACAAAACTCCAAATGGAGTGACTCAAAAAAGGAAATTCAACTAGACAAAATAAGGAACAACTTTCATGTTTACCATTTCCTCAAATTCCCACTGCAACAGTGTCCAATGGAACAGTAAATTTGAGCTACAAAAACTGAAAATTCTGCTTCCCTTGGTTTAAACTTTGAAATGGTATAAATGCTTAATGCCAACAAGTTTTGAATGCCAAATGTGGTATATTGGGAGTGCCAAAGTCAATGTACATATTTTCTATCCAAAAGTCAACATTTTTGTTAACCAATGAGGTGAATAGTAAACAAAATGACACATATTACATAAGTAATACAACTTGAAATATAAAATGTAATTAACACAAATGGATTGTTTAGAGTATAAATGAGATAAAGTTATCATTAGGATTTATGTCTTTGTTTCAAATAGGATTATAATACCTTATACAAAAATTGGTATATGAGAGGTAATAATGTGAATACTAATTCATATAAATATTGTAACGATTAGATGAATCACATGAATCACATGGATGTGTAAATGGGTTAATTGCTCTCATCATGAGAGAAATGCAAATATTTCGATGTACAAATGGTACATGAAAATCGATTGATGTAAATTGCAATTAACGTGAATGGTATGATGAATGCATAAATTATATAAAAATGAGATTTGAAGATTTATGCTTCTACTATAAATAAAATTAAAATACTATGAACGATAATTGGAACATAAAATGAAATAATAAAACTTAAGAACATTTAATGATATTATGTGCCCTTGTATTGCCTAGACATGTGTGTCGGATTGGATAGTTTGGAATGCCAATAGGGTATTGTTTTAGCAGTACTGCGAAAGGCTTTATGCCTGTATTCATGGCTTTATGCCCGTATTCATGGCTTTTATGCCCGTATGCATGGCTTTTATGCCCGATTATGTGATATCATGGCTTTTTAGCCATAATGACTGCATACGTGGTTGACGTTCTGCGTCCCATGGTATGACGGCCCGAGGCACCGCGGTGTCCCATGCCAACGACCCGTTATCCAGTCCAGTATAGGTTACTTGGGCATGGAAAAGTATAACTGTGATTGAACTGATTATTAAAGAAAATACGAAAATTAAGTATCAGGAATGATTACAAAAATACAAAGAAGCTCAAGATCATGAAGAAAATAATTAATGAAATGCATGAAGAAGTTAATATTATAAAACATGATTAGCCCTCGACTAAACAATAAGTTAGTAATTAGTCAATTCTTACGAACACAATAGCAAGGAAATTATTATTTTTATTTGCATATTATATTTTCTTGTATTATTGGCACCACTAAGCTTTACGCTTAGCGCGTCGCTTTTGTAATGCGTAGGTACTGAAGATTTGGACAGAGGGCCCAGTAGACAACAGATTCGGTAAGGCAGTTCACAGTTCTGCATAGTATCCGTGTCACCTCACCATCCACAGTGCATTGGTAGGATACTAGGTCCCATTTTGTATTTTGAGATTTTTTGTAAATTTTGTAATTAAACTCTTATTTTTATCATGTGTATTTGAAACAAATGTAATATAATTTTGTATTAATGTAAGTACTTGTAATTTGTGATTATAAATCACATGTGAGAATTTATTTATGATTTGAGTCTAATGATGATGTGAAATGAATGAATGACAAATAGAGGAATTGTTAAGAAAATTGTGTTTGTGAAAGGAAAAGTGAATACATAACTGTGACTTGTACATGATTATCACATGAGATGAATGATTGAGAAATGAATGGTGAAAAATGTTGTGATTTTGGTATTGAAGTTTGAGAGTGATGAGATGATTGAATATGATCATAGGAAGTGTTTTTCACAGGTTCCGAAGAACGGTTTTCTCCATTTTTAGCCGGTATTCTGCCGGATTTTCTATAAAATTCTCGGAACCTCAAATAAATTATAATTTCGATAAATGGCTTAAATAAATTATATTTCACAAGTTATATTCAAAAGGAAGAATAAAAATGAATTAAGATAAAATAGAGTGCTCGGCACACTGAGTGGCATAACTTGCTCGGCTACACTGTAGTCGGGTAAGGGGTGTCACATTTAGTGGTATCAGAGCGCGGTTTAGGCGTTTCTGGACCTAGATAGACTGCACATCATGCATTGCATTCATAAGAGTCGAGGTGACACTATTGCAGATCTGTATTTCCCGTTTATTTTAGGTTAGGGTATGGAATAAGAGAGTGAAGAGACAATGAGATAGCAAATAGAAATGAGAAGGAGACTGTATTTAAGATGAAAAAGGATGAGTACATAACAGTTTAAGGATAGGATTGAGACTAGGAGAAAGTGAAGTATGATAACACGGAAAGGTGAAGAAATAAGGAGGTAATAGCTCCTCGACTATTTACACCGGGTAAATTTCGAGGACGAAATTTAAATTAGAGAGGAAGAGTTGTAACACCCTCCCGGTAGCAACTCCGTACATTCTACTGTTCTGGTGACCGGTGTCGGTCCGGACAGCTAGAACGTCCGGAAAAAAATATTTAAATTAAAGTGGGGGACCATAATTAACTCAAATATTGATAAGAAAAATTTAGTAAAAATTTTAGAAATAAAATACAACCAAGTTAAACGAGCCGGTGCCTTAGCGAAGGGTAACCAGAGGGAAGTTGCGGTTCTCGCAACGAGGAGCCCTAGACCCGGTGGAAAAATTTTAAAATAATTTTTGGGACTCCAGAGAAGGGTCATTGAGGTTCCTATGGCATTAGAATGCCAAGAAGATAATTAGAAAAATTTTTCAATCGGTACAGACAATTTTGACCCGTTAAGCCAAACGGAGGGCATTTTGGTCATTTCGCCTTCAGAGGTGATTTTTGGCCGACTTGTCCAGTTAAGTAAATAATTATAATGATCTAAAATATGAATAAATATTGCTAAAAATTGAATTGAAAATGAGTAGAGAAAAGAAGAAAAGAAAATGAAGGAAAATGCTTAATTATGACATATGATGATGTCATTTAAAAGCCCCCTCCAATCACCATTTGACAAACCAATAAAAAGAGATAAAAATGACTTAAAATGAGATAAAAAACAAAGGAAACCAGCAGTTTCCTTCTTCATACGGGCTGGAATAAGAGAGAAAGAGAGAGAAAAGGAAAAGAAAGAAAGAAAGGAAGAAGGAGAAGGAGATGAACAGTAGCAGAAAAAGGGGTTCAGCAGGGCAGCATGTTTCTCTTCCGTCCAGGTGAGTCTATGGCTGATTTTTGGATATGTTTGAGGTATGTATGTGTGGAAGTTTTGGTTAAAATTTGGTGATTTTTCAACGGTTGGATTTGGAGAAATATATTGTTGAACACAGGCTGTCTGTAGGTTGAATTCTGAATTTTGGCTACTGAAATTTGAGAAACATAAATAGTTAGGATGCTTATAAAATTATGAAATTTGCTACAAATGATATTTGGGATGTTGAGGCTTCTGGGTTAAAATTTGGTGAATTTTAGACTTGTGGTTTATGAGATATAAATTGTTTTGCATGAGCTGTCTGAGTAAGACTGATTTCTGCAACAATTCAGATTTTGAAGGGTTGAATGAATGTTTTGATATCTCATGATATAGAGATTATTTGATGCTAAAATTTTTACTGATATTGTATAGGGATGTCTTGAATATATGTTTAAAATTTGGGATTTATCTAACGTTTAGATCATTATATATAAATTTGAATGCACAAGCTGCCAGATTGGGTATTAATGGGTGGTTGTGGATTTAAGATTTATGATAGGAGTTTAGTCCAATTTAAGGGGAAATGCTGTTGAATTTTTATTGGATATTTAATTTAGGAAAGTGAAGTTATAATTTATTATGATTATTATGATTCTAGGGGAAATCTTGAAGAATAACAAGCTCAAGGTTGGTTTCAAAAAGGTTAGTGCCTATTATGCATACATCTTTCTCTTTCCATGATTAGAGACCTAAAATAAGCAAGAATTTGTGAATTAAATGAATGGAATTTATGTGTATGTATACAATGAATTTTGGCAGCCCTAGGGAGGAACAAGATTAAGTGTTTTTGATGGACTTAGAGTGGACTAAAGATGATGTTTAAGGTATATATATATATGTATGATGAATTGGTGTGCTAACTAAGGTAATTGGTGTAATCCTTGAAAATGAGCTAGGGTTTGGGAGTGAAACTTGGATTTAGCTTGGTAAATTGTTAGAGAACATTTTAATGGTCAATTAGTGACCATTTCAGGTAAGTTGACCATAATTAGGAGTGAATTATTGCATGGCAAAGTGGAATGGACAGGCTGCCCCATGAGTGCAGCAGGGTGACTGAAATTTCAGTCCACTTGGACTGCCATATCTTGGGTTGTGTAGGTTCAATTGGTGTTTGGCCAATTGAAAATGAAACTAGGCTTATAATGGCACATTTTTGCTGAAGAAACCATGCCCAAAAGACCAAAGCAAGTGGACCAAAAGTTGGCCCCAATCCGGATACCCTGCAACCAGCACCTGCAGAAATGACCAAATGAACAGTAACTGTTCATTTTGCCATAACTCACTGTAGATATGGTCAATTGACCTGAAATTTTTACAGCAACAAGATATGATATAGACAAACAACTTTCATGAAGAACATCACCCCAAATTATGCCATTAACCCATTCAAATTATTGGACAAAGTTAAGTTATCAAACCTGCAACTCTGCAGATTTTCACTTGAGAAGTAATGTTTGGATGGCTATAACTCTCTCTAGAAAACTCGGATTTAGGCGATTCTTGAACCGATGGAAACCTAAGGTATGGTAGAACATTTCATAAGTAGAAAGTTAGACCAAATTATGAACTTAACTTGAGCAAATTACTGACCAAAGTTGGACCAAAAATCTGCCAGACCCAAAATCTCAGCATCAACAGTGCACATGAACAGTAAACTTATTTTGGCCATAACTTGAGCTACAAAACTCCAAATGGAGTGACTCAAAAAAGGAAATTCAACTAGACAAAATAAGGAACAACTTTCATGTTTACCATTTCCTCAAATTCCCACCGCAACAGTGTCGAATGGAACAGTAAAGTTGAACTACAAAAACTGAAAATTCTGCTTCCCTTGGTTTAAACTTTGAAATGGTATAAATGCTTAATACCAACAAGTTTTGAATGCCAAATGTGGTATATTGGGAGTGCCAAAGTCAATGTACATATTTTCTATCCAAAAGTCAACATTTTTGTTGACCAATGAGGTGAATAGTAAACAAAATGACACATATTACATAAGTAATACAACTTGAAATATAAAATGTAATTAACACAAATGGATTGTTTAGAGTATAAATGAGATAAAGTTATCATTAGGATTTATGTCTTTGTTTCAAATAGGATTATAATACCTTATACAAAAATTGGTATATGAGAGGTAATAATGTGAATACTAATTCATATAAATATTGTAACGATTAGATGAATCACATGGATGTGTAAATGGGTTAATTGCTCTCATCATGAGAGAAATGGAAATATTTCGATGTACAAATGGTACATGAAAATCGATTGATGTAAATTGCAATTAACGTGAATGGTATGATGAATGCATAAATTATATAAAAATGAGATTTGAAGATTTATGCTTCTACTATAAATAAAATTAAAATACTATGAACGATAATTGGAACATAAAATGAAATAATAAAACTTATGAACATTTAATGATATTATGTGCCCTTGTATTGCCTAGACATGTGTGTCGGATTGGATAGTTTGGAATGCCAATAGGGTATTGTTTTAGCAGTACTGCGAAAGGCTTTATGCCTGTATTCATGGCTTTATGCCCGTATTCATGGCTTTTATGCCCGTATGCATGGCTTTTATGCCCGATTATGTGATATCATGGCTTTTTAGCCATACTGACTGCATACGTGGTTGGCGCTCGCGTCCCATGGTATGACGCCCGAGGCACCGCGTGTCCCGTGCCAACGACCGTTATCCATCCGATCGTCCAAAGATAGGTTACTTGGGCATGGAAAAGTATAACTGTGATTGAACTGATTATTAAAGAAAATACGAAAATTAAGTATCAGGAATGATTACAAAAATACAAAGAAGCTCAAGATCATGAAGAAAATAATTAATGAAATGCATGAAGAAGTTAATATTATAAAACATGATTAGCCCTCGACTAAACAATAAGTTAGTAATTAGTCAATTCTTACGAACACAATAGCAAGGAAATTATTATTTTTATTTGCATATTATATTTTCTTGTATTATTGGCACCACTAAGCTTTACGCTTAGCGCGTCGCTTTTGCAATGCGTAGGTACTGAAGATTTGGACAGAGGGCCCAGTAGACCACAGATTCGGTAAGGCAGTTCACAGTTCTGCATAGTGTCCGTGTCACCTCACGATCCACAGTGCATTGGTAGGACACTAGGTCCCATTTTGTATTTTGAGATTTTTTGTAAATTTTGTAATTAAACTCTTATTTTATCATGTGTATTTGAAACAAATGTAATATAATTTTGTATTAATGTAAGTACTTGTAATTTGTGATTATAAATCACATGTGAGAATTTATTTATGATTTGAGTCTAATGATGATGTGAAATGAATGAATGACAAATAGAGGAATTGTTAAGAAAATTGTGTTATTGAAAGGAAAAGTGAATACATAACTGTGACTTGTACATGATTATCACATGAGATGAATGATTGAGAAATGAATGGTGAAAAATGTTGTGATTTTGGTATTGAAGTTTGAGAGTGATGAGATGATTGAATATGATCATAGGAAGTGTTTTTCACAGGTTCCGAAGAACGGTTTTCTCCATTTTTAGCCGGTATTCTGCCGGATTTTCTACAAAATTCTCGGAACCTCAAATAAATTATAATTTCGATAAATGGCTTAAATAAATTATATTTCACAAGTTATATTCAAAAGGAAGAATAAAAATGAATTAAGATAAAATAGAGTGCTCGGCACACTGAGTGGCATAACTTGCTCGGCTACACTGTAGTCGGGTAAGGGGTGTCACAAATTCTGCCTAGAAGGTAACTTGAAAAATGATCAAATCTGGATTAGTGACTTGGAAGCCTGAAAATTGACCATTTGGCCAGCAGTTAGTGTTTTGACCATAACTCACTCAAATAGGTCCAATTGACCTGAAATTTTTACCATGAATATTTTAGACATAGATTTACAATTCTTATGAAGACACCAAAGCCCATAAATGGCTAGAACCAAGCCAAATAGCTTGCACAATTTCAGGTACCAAAACTAGTCGAACCAAAAGTGACCTAAAAATGACCTAAGCCTACCATTTTAGTGCATTCTGTCTAGTATTGGTAAATTGACCATATCTTGGTCTACACAACTCAGAATGACCTGAAATTTTGCCCTGCATGTAATAAGACATAGACCTACAAGTTTGTAGTTTGGATTAGAACCCGAAAACAGAGGGAACTTAGTCATCCGGCTAGGTAAAAATAGTGTACTGAAATCTAGTAAATTGCAATAAAATGCAATACACTTGATAATGAATTTAGTAACATATACCAACACTAAAGGCTATAAAATGTGACATATTGGTAACATTGGAATTGACTCACTTAGAGTGCATCAAGGGTCAACATTATAAGTTGACTAATGAAAATGAATTGAATGGAA
The DNA here is from genome assembly GCF_030052815.1 of Hevea brasiliensis. Classification (NCBI taxonomy): domain Eukaryota; kingdom Viridiplantae; phylum Streptophyta; class Magnoliopsida; order Malpighiales; family Euphorbiaceae; genus Hevea; species Hevea brasiliensis. Next base: position 37,237,670 of record NC_079503.1, on the reverse strand, counting down.
TAGTACTAAGAAAATTTAGATATTGGATTTTATGGTTGGAAATAAATTCATTGAGTACTGAAACACTTTAAATTGTGTGTTTCAATTGATAAGGATTTTGAGAAGCATAAAGAACATTGAGTCAAGGCCTAGGAGCGACTCAAATCAGGTTTATGCACAACTAGTTTTTAACTGATTTTGTTCTGAATATTTCATATGATTAAATGACATATTTTTCTTATGTATTATGTTTAACAAGCATTGGATTTAATTCAATGATTATTGAAATTGTTATAGTACGTATGAATTTAGCTTTGTGAAATGGTATTTCCACAAGTATTAAGCATTGTTGTGGATTGAATAAATTATGTTTTGGAAAATTGTGATAGAACATGTTTTGAATTGTGATGGGTAATTTGCATGGAAAAATGCAAATTTATGATTTGAATTGTGATGAGCATAAAAATTATTGGATATTCAAATCGACTTTGAATCAAATTGTATTGTGATTTATGCTCATTAAAAAGATTGTGATATTATTTTATATCTCACTATAGATGCTTGACTAGGTTATTACCCGTCTCCTTCATTTGTTGAGAAGACAATGGAGTTAGCTGTATTTTAATTACCATGGTACGTGCACAGGCTTAGATTCTCCTCCTATTAGAGGTTAGATCTATGTTTTATGTCACACCCTACTCCCCCATAAGATATAACATGATCTCGTAGTACACCTAATGAATTACCGTACTTCGTCTATCGATAACCCATTAGATATATTACAAGGGATTTTAAATCAATTTTCGTGAAGTTTGAATCATCGATTAAAATCTGGTGTTATAAAATTTTTTCAAAATTTCGGCAAAGTGCCGGCTGTGTTTTGAGAAAACAGTTCTTCAAGCCTAAAAAGGAAAACACTCCCAATATGTTTTCTCAAATACAACTCCAATAACTTCATTTTATCTCACAATTCAATCTCAATAATCAAATCAATTTATTTTCAAACCAATCTCATCATAAAAGAAAGATTTCAGTGATTACAAGACTCAAAAATTAATGTTACAAAAGTATACAAGTAAATGAAATCTCAAATTTACATTACAATAATTTGTATTTAATTACATACCAAAATATTTTACAAGAGTTTTTATACAACTGCTCAAATAATTTATATACATATTATTACATACATACATCAAAACCTGTGTACATGGGTCTACCTGGAGCTGATATGAATGTCACTTCAAAGAAGCTTACTCAATTGCTCTATGCTCTTTTCACCTGTGACAGCACACAAAGCTATCATTGAGTGGTGAACTCAGTGGTGCACAACTATAATTTAAAACATAGTACAATATACCTTAACAAAAGTTACAGTAAATAATTTGGAAATCTGGATACTCATCAAATTTCAAAAATCAAAATATGTTCATTGCTAATAATATAAATCATTTTTATAAAATGAGTTTGATCACGAAATTCAATTTATCAAATCATAACTAACCATTTAAGATAACTCCAACAAAATCAATTATACATAAATCATAATTGAAATCGCAATTCTTTACTATCCAAAAACCATTCTTTATCTAAAAAACCATTCTTTATCTCAAAAACTATTCTTTATCTCAAAAACTATTCTTTATCTCAAAAACCATTCTTTATCTCACTAACTATGCAAGACTAATCCGAAAGGGCCATCTTCGGGGTGATTTTAACTCCCTATGGTTGGGGAGGTCGAATTATCATGCACAGTACACATCACAATAATGAATCTTCTGAAACGGCCATAACAAATAAGAACTTAGATCTAACCTCTAGTAAGAGGAGAATCTAAGCCTGTGTACGTACCATGGTAATCAAAACAAAACTAACTCTCTTCTCAACAAATGAGAGAAACGGGTAATAACCTAGTCAAGCATCTATAGTGAGACATAAAACAATATCACAATCCTTTTTGTGAGCATAAATCACAATACAATTCGATTCAAAGTCAATCCCATTATCCAATAATTTTTATGCTCATCACAATTCAAATCATAAATTTGCATTTTTCTATGCAAATTGCCCATCATAATTCAAAACATGTTCTATCACAATTTTCCAAAACATAATTTATTCAATCCACAACAATGCTTAATACTTGTTGAAATACCATTTCACAAAGCTAAATTCATACATACTATAACCATTTAAATAATCATTGAATTAAATCCATTACTTGATAAACATAATACATAAAGAAAATAACTTCATTTAGTCATATGAAATTTTTAGAGCAAAATCAATTAAAAACTAGTTGTGCACAAACCTAATTTGAGTCGCTCCTAGTCCTTGACTCAATATTCTTTATGCTTCTCAATATCCTTATCAACTGAAACACACAATTTAAAGTGTTTCAGTACTCAATAAATTTGTTTCCAACCATAAAATCCAATATCTAAATTTTCTTCGTACTATTCCCTTTAATGTATTTCATTAGTCAACTTATAATGTTAACCCTTGATGCACTCTAAGTGAGTCAATTCCAATGTTACCGATATGTCACATTTTAGAGCCCTTTAGTGTTGGTATATGTTATCAAATTCATTTTTAAATCTATTGCATTTTATTGCAATTTACCGGATTTCAGTGTACTATTTTGACCTAGCTGAACGACCTAGTTCCCTTGGTTTTCGGGTTTCGGTCCAAACTACAAACTTGTAGGTCTATGTCTTATTGCACACGGGGAAAAATTTCAGGTCATTCTTAGTTGTGTAGACCAAGATATGGTCAATTTACCAATGCTGGATAGAATGCACTAAAATGATAGGCTTAGGTCATTTTTAAGTCATTTTCACTTCAGTCAGTTTTGGTACCCGAACTTATGCAAGCTATTTGGCTTAGTTCTTGCCATTCTGGGCTTTGGTGTCTTCATAAGAATTGTATATTTATGTCTAAACTATTCATGGTAAAACTTTCAGGTCAATTGGACCTGTTTTGAGTGAGTTATGACCAAAACACTAACTACTGCCCAAATAGTCAATTTTCAGCCTTTCAAGTCACTAATCCAAATTTGGTCATTTTTCAAGTCACCTTCTAGGTAGAATTTAGGTAAGCTTCCTTCATGAAAGTTGCCACATTTTGTGCCTAGTTTCACCTCCAATTAGTCTCATACCAATTGGAGTCACACACTTAAGGTTCTAAGCTAAAATGTATACTGCCCTGTTACACATTATTCAATACTTACTAATTACACATTCAATACTTACCAAGTTTGCCTTTCATGCCAAATCTGATTTGGTACCATAACATTAACACACTTTAGATCACATTTTGGTCATTTTGGGCAGCTTGTAACGACTCTCAACATACACATTATAACTCAGAATTTTCAAAGTCCAATTACAATAATTTAACCACATGAACATACCCCATTTACATGTCCAAATCCAAACAATTATTCACATACACATACTGCCACCATAAGCAACATAATTCAACAATATTTCATGAACTTAAACACTTTAATCTTCTTCATGAGGCTGCCACAAGTTTACACATACCCATCAACTTCCATTTTCACTTTTCAAGCTTATAAATCAAACTTTACACATGGAATTTAACTTCAATACATATAAGCACTTAATTTAACATTATTACCCATCAAATTCATATAAGAACAAACCACTTACCTTACACTTCCATGGCTGCTAAAAATGGACAGTCCATAACTCAACCATTTCTTCAAATTTCTTCACCCAAAATACTACTAATAACCTTAACACAAGTTTTAATTAAGGAAGGGAAGAAAATAAGCACTTACCTCTTATTGGAGCTTACTAAAACCTTACCCAAACTTCTTCTTTTTGCTGCCAATTTCTTGCCCAAGCTGAGTATGCAAGGTTTAATGAAGAAACTTAGTGTAAAAGAGGGCTAAATGTGGAGTGCATGGAGGTAGAATGAGGTTTGGGTATGGAGGATTTTCTTTTGGGAGGATGAATTCGGCTGGTCTGTTTGTGAGGTTGAAGATGACAGATTTTTTGTCCCAAAATGTTGTATTTTAATGTCCCTTAATTCCCCTTAGTGGAGCACTAACTTAGTTTTAAGATTTAATAATCCAAAGTTTCCAGTTTTGCAATTTTGTCACCATTCTTCCACTATTTACATTATGTACCATAATTTAATTTTTTTATGAAAATTGCAAAGTTGAATATCATTTATTTTCAATGGAAATTTAGGTCAAAAGGCAACTGAGGGTGTCAATTGACCACAATGCCCTTATTCAGGTTGTATTCCTGATTTTTCGGTAACACCGAGTTTTGTCATTTTCTCGATTTCTCATTTTTCTTTGTACTAATTACTTAATTTTTCTTTAACATTTCTAATGTCATTTATACTTCAATAAATATTTATTTAAGTCTAAAAAATATTTTCTAGGGTTCCCCGCAGTCCAGGGCTAGTCAACGGCCCACGCCGTAACTTCCCAGTGCGGTCACTCATCGCTATGTTTTTCGGCTCGTTTAACTTGGTTACATTTCATTGCTATTATTTTTCCTTTGTTTTTTTTTTGTATTTTATTTTCTTGTATTTCATTATTTTATGTCTCCTTACCAATATTTAAGTGTAGTTTTAGGTATCCTAGCTGTCCGGACAGACACCAGTTACCGGAACAGTAGAACGCACTACTGAACATAAGGGTGTTACAATTCTCTCCCCCCCCCCCCCCTTAAAATAAATTTCATCTCGAAATTTTACCTAGCATCAGTTTCTGAACAGCTGTGGGTGTTGTCTCTTCATGTCCTCTTCACGTTCCCAAGTAGCTTCCTGGCCTGAATGATGGTTCCACAGCACTTTAACCAGGTGTATCTGTTTGTTCTTTAGCTGCTTCATCTCATATGCCAGAATTTCTATGTGTTCTTCGTCATATGAGAGGTCTGGATTTACCTCAATCTCTTCAACTGATAGTACATGAGATGGGTCAGATCTGTGCCTCCTTAACATGGACACATGGAAGACACTATGTATCCGTTCTAGCTCTAGAGGTAATGCTAACCGATATGCCAAAGGACCCACTCTTTCCAAAACCTCATACGGTCCGATGAAACGAGGACTCAGTTTCCCCTTTCTGCCAAATCTCATAATCCTCTTCCAAGGAGAAACTTTAAGGAATACCTTATCACCCACTGCATATTCGATATCTCTTCTCTTCATATCAACATAGGACTTCTGATGGTCTGATGCAGCCTTGAGTCGATCTCTGACCAATCTGAACTTTTCCTCTGCCTGCTAAACAATTTCTAGCCCAATCATCTTCCTTTCACCTACTTCATCCCAACATAGGGGAGTTCTGCACTTTCTACCATATAAAGCTTCATATGGAGGCATCCTAATAATTGATTGGTAGCTGTTGTTATAAGCAAACTCAATCAAAGGCAAGTTTATATCCCAACTACCTTCAAACTCAATCACAAAAGCCCGTAGCATATCCTCCAATATCTAAATTACCCTCTCAGACTGGCCATCTGTCTGTGGGTGGAATGTTGTGCTAAAGTTCAATCTACTTCCTAGGGCTCTCTGAAGACTACCCCAGAATATAGAAGTGAACCTAGGATCTCTGTCTGATACAATCGATACTGGCACTCCATGTAGTTTTACAATCTCATTTATATACAATCTGGCCAATCTCTCCAACTATAGTCCATCTGGATTGGCAAAAAGTGAGCAGACTTGGTTAGTCTATCAACTATGACCCATACTATATCATGACTATTCTGTGTCCTCGGAAGTCTCATCACAAAATCCATAGTTATCCGTTCCCTTACAGTGTTTCATAGGGTGCCATTTGTATGCTAGCTTGAAACTTATTATTGTATACAAATTTTATTAGTGGGAGGTATCTGTCCCATCTCCCCTCAGATTCAATGACACAAGTTCTCAGTATATTTTCGAGGGCTTATTACATTTTACAGGTTATTATTATCATTTCATTTCATTATTTACAGAAACTCAATGAGTTTCAGAATTTACCTGAATTTCTTTTTTCGACTGTCCATCCATCTGAGGAGGATAAGTCGTATTGATATCTCTAAACTTATATCAATTACTATGGTATAGGTAGTTCACATTATTGTAACTGAGTTACTGACTCTAGCTACCTGACAAGTGTAGTCTTTTGACAGGCTGGTTCTAAACTTTTAAATTTCTGATAAAAATTTTCACATTTATTTCCTGTAATAGTACTTTATTCGGGCGTAACTATATAAATTTTATAGATTACTTATAAATATTCTTATTTTATTGCACCACGAGGAAGCACGTACTACACAATAATCCCGTGTCAATACTGTTATCTGCAGCTTACAATACAAACATCGAGAACATTACATAGTCACTATGTCATAACCTCATGGACTAGGTTTTCTAACATCTTATCTTTCTCGAATCCACTAATATCCTAAACCTATTTTGATTACAATATCCCTTGTCAATTACTAACAGTAACATCTTTGCCCTCATCTAGAGCAATTCTATTACTGTAACTTACTTTTAAGTCCTCTTGCTTTACATTAAGTAGGCTTGCCATTTAACTTTATAATTTATAGTGTGTTAGAAAATACTTTTCGCTGATAAACTCTTCCAGAACTAATTTCACTTATTATCACATTCCTTATCTTAAAGGACTGATCACTACTGCATCAAAATTTATTCCCATGTAAAGGAATAACAACAGAACATATAGTTCTAACACTAACATACAACTAAGTAGTGCTAGGATCAAATAATAAATAATTGTTTCTTTTAAAAATTAAAAACTTACTAGCAGCTGCATCCAAAGTTTCTGTTCTTTCCCCTTGGCACATAGTGGATGCTCTAACTGATGCGCCACTATGTTTGGGTTGATTCACTGTGTTATGGTTGTGAGGAGTACCAACTCTATTTCTATCTCGACCTTTACTAACTGTCTATGAACTTTGGAGAGTAGATCGAGGTGCTCTAGTACAATCTTTAACAAAGTGTCCAAATTTTCCACAATTGTAGCAGGCTCCAGAGACCTTACGAAAAATACCTCCATGTAGCTTACCACAAACATGGCTAAAATGGTCAGAATAGGAACTTCTGGTTATTTGACGACTAGTTCTTGGTGTTCTCTACCCTGATGATCTGCCTCTGTCATATCCCTGAGCTTAGGGTTCCTCAAATTCTTTTCTCTTCCCCAAATTACTGTTCGAGCTCTGACCCATAGGTTTCTCTCTCTTCTCTATTTCACACTGCCCTTACGGGGGTTGGGTTTGTGCTTGAGCATGAGCTGACAAAGTATCAGCCATTTGTTTAAAGAAAGTGGCCATTTGCTGGACCATTTGTGCAGTAATTTGTACCCGTAAAACTGGTACAGTCAGGCCTTCGACACTTTGTGGGGTTGGGGCTTCAACTTGTACTTCTGCCATCACAGACTATTCTATTGTCTCATTCTTCTCTTCCATATCTTTTCACAGGATTTTCTATTCCTGTACAATCAACACAAGGAGATTCCTCTCCATTAGTTCATATTTATGATGTAAATGTACAATATGTATCAAACATTTGAGCAGTTATAGTTATCGACAAAAAGATTTCAAAATCATAGTTCAAAATTTACTTTAAAACTATTGCTCTGATACCACTAAACATGTCACACCCTACTCCCCCATAAGATGTAACATGATCCCGTAGTACACCTAATGAATTACCGTACTTCACCTACCGATAACCCATTAGATATACTACAAGGGATTTTAAATCAATTTTCGTGAAATTTAAATCATCGATTAAGATATAGTGTTATAAAATTTTTTTGAAATTTTGGCAAAGTGCCAGCTGTGTTTTGAGAAAACAGTTCTTCAAGCCTAAAAAGGAAAACACTCCCAATATGTTTTCTCAAATACAACTCCAATAACTTCATTTCATGTCACAATTCAAACTCAATAATCAAATCAATTTATTTTCAAACCAACCTAATCATAAAAGAAACATTTCATTGATTACAAGACTCAAAATTAATGTTATAAAACTATACAGGTAAATGAAATCTCAAATTTATATTACAATAATTTACATTTAATTACATACCAAAATATTTTACAAGAGTTTTTATACAACTGCTCAAATAATTTATATACATATTATTACATACATATATCAAAACCTGTGTACATAGGTCTACCTGGAGCTGATATGAATGTCTCTTCAAAGAAGCTTACTCAATTGCTCTATGCTCTTTTCACCTGTGACAACATATAAAGCTATCATTGAGTGGTGAACTCAGTGGTGCACAACTATAATTTAAAACATAGTATAATATACCTTAACAAAAGTTACAGTAAATAACTTGAAAATCTGGATACTCATCAAATTCCAAAAATCAAAATATGTTCATTGCCAATAATATAAATTATTTGTATAAAATGACTTTGATCATGAAATTCAATTTATCAAATCATAACTAACCATTTAAGATAACTCCAACAAAATCAATTATACATAAATCATAATTGAAATCACAATTCTTTACTATTCAAAAACCATTCTTTATCTCAAAAATCATTCTTTATCTCAAAAACCATTCTTTATCTGAAATATTATTCTTTATCTCAAAAACCATTCTTTATCTCACTAACTATGCAAGACTAATCCAAAAGGGCCATCTTCGGGGTGATTCTAACTTCCTATGGTCGGGGAGGTTGAATCGGATTCTAACTCCCTATGGTCGGGGAGGTCGAATCATCATGCACAGTACACATCACAATAATGAATCTTCCGAAAGGGCCATAACAAATAAGAACTTAGATCTAACCTCTAATAAGAGGAGAATCTAAGCCTGTGCACGTACCATGGTAATCAAATCACAACTAACTCTCTTCTCAATAAATGAGAGAGATGGGTAATAACCTAGCCAAGCATCTATAGTGAGACATAAAACAATATAACAATCCTTTTTGTGAGCATAAATCACAATACAATTCGATTCAAAGTCAATCCCATTATCTAATAATTTTTATACTCATCATAATTCAAATCATAAATTTGCATTTTTCCATGCAAATTGCCCATCACAATTTTCAACATGTTCTATCACAATTTTCCAAAACATAATTTATTCAATCCACAACAATGTTTAATACTTGTTGAAATACCATTTCACAAAGCTAAATTCATACATGCTATAAACATTTAAATAATCATTGAATTAAATCCATTACTTGATAAACATAATACATAAAGAAAATAACGTCATGTAGTCATATGAAATTTTCAGAACAAAATCAATTAAAAACTAGTTGTGCACAAACCTGATTTGAGTCACTCCTAAGCCTTGACTCAATATTTTTTGTGCTTCTCAATATCCTTATCAACTGAAACACACAATTTAAAGTGTTTCAGTACTCAATAAATTTGTTTCCAACCATAAAATCCAATATCTAAATTTTCTTGGTACTATTCTCTTTAATTTATTTCATTAGTCAACATATAATGTTGACCCTTGATGCACTCTAAGTGAGCCAATTCCAATGTTACCAATATGTCACATTTTAGAGCCCTTTAGTGTTAGTATATGTTATCAAATTCATTTTCAAGTGTATTGCATTTTATTGTAATTTACTGGATTTCAGTGTACTATTTTGACCTTGCCGGACGACCTAGTTCCCTGGCTTTTCTAGTTTCAGTCCAAACTACAAACTTGTAGGTCTATGTCTTGTTGCACGTGGGGCAAAATTTCAGGTTATTCTGAGTTGTGTAGACCAAGATATGGTCAATTTACCAATGCTGGACAGAATGCACTAAAATGATAGGCTTAGGTCATTTTCACTTCAGCTAGTTTTGGTACCCAAAATTATGCAAGCTATTTGGCTTGGTTCTGGCCATTTCTGGTCTTTGGTTTCTTCATAAGAATTGTATATCTATGTCTAAGCTATGCATGGTAAAAATTTCAGGTCAATTGGACCTGTTTTGTGTGCGTTATGACCAAAAAACTAACTACTGCCCAAATAGTCAATTTTCAGGCTTTCAAGTCACTAATCCAAATTTGGTCATTTTTCAAGTCACTTTCTAGGCAAAATTTAGGTAAGCTTCCTTCATGAAAGTTGGCACATTTTGTGCCTAGTTTCATGTCCAATTAGTCTCATACCAATTGGAGTCACACACTTAAGGTTCTAAGCTAAAATGTACACTGCCATGTTACACATTATTCAACACTTACCAATTACACATTCAATACTTACCAAGTTTACCTTTCATGCCAAATTTGATTTGGTACCATAACATTAACACACTTTAGATCACATTTTGGTCATTTTGGGCAGCTTGTAACCACTCTCAACATACACATTATAACTCAAAATTTTCAAAGTCCAATTACAATAATTTAACCACATGAACATGCCCCATTTACATGTCCAAATCCAAACAATTATTCACATACACATGCTTCCACCATAAGCAACATAATTTAATAATATTTCATGAACTTAAACACTTCAATCTTCTTCATGAGGCTGCCACAAGTTTACTCATACCCATCAACTTCCATTTTCACTTTTCAAGCTTGCAAATCAAACTTTACACATGGAATTCAAATTCAATACATATAAGCACTTAATTTAACATCATTACCCATCAAATTCATATAAGAACAAACCATTTACCTTACACTTCCATGGCTGCCAAAAATGGGCAGTCCATAACTCTACTCTTTCTTTAAATTTCTTCACCCAAAATACTACCCATAACCTTAACACAAGTTTTAATTAAGGAAGGGAAGAAAATAAGCACTTACCTCTTGTTGGAGCTTACTAAAACCTCACCCAAACTTCTTCTTTTTGCTGCCAATGTCTTCCCCAGGCTGATTATGCAAGGTTTAATGAAGAAACTTAGTGTAAAAGAGGGCTAAATGTGGAGTGCATGGAGGTAGAATGAGGTTTGGCTATGGAGGATTTTCTTTTGGGAGGATGAATTTGGCTGGTCTGTTTGTGAGGTTGAAGATAACAGATTTTCTATCCCAAAATGTTGTATTTTAATGTCCCTTAATTCCCCTTAGTGGAGCACTAACTTAGTTTTAAGATTTAATAATCCAAAGTTTCCAATTTTACAATTTTGTCACCATTCTTTCACTATTTACATTATGTACCACAATTTAATTTTTTTTATGAAATTTTCAAAGTTTAATATCATTTATTTTTAATGGACATTTAGGTCAAAAGGCAACATGAGGTGTCAATTAACCACAATGCCCCTATTCGGGTTGTATTCCTGATTTTTTGGTAACATAGAGTTTTGTCGTTTTCTCAATTTCTCGTTTTTCTTTGTACAAATTACTTAATTTTTCTTTGATATTTCTAATGTCATTTTTACTTCAATAAATTTTTATTTAAGTCTAAAAAATATTTTCCAGGGTTCCCCGCGGTCCAGGGCTAGTCAACGACCGACGCCGTAACTTCCCGTTGCGGTCACCCATCGCTATGGTTTTCGGCTCGTTTAACTTGGTTACATTTCATTGCTATTATTTTTCCTTTATTTTTCTTGTATTTTTCTTTCTTGTATTTCGTTATTTTATGTCTCCTTATCAATATTTAAGTGTACTTCTAGGCATCTTAGCTGTCCAGACAGACACTGGTCACTGAAACAGTAGAACGCACTACGGAACATTGGGGTGTTACATTTTATGTTATGGCCCTTTCGGAAGATTCATTATTGTGATGTGTACTGTGCACGATGATTTGACCTCCCCGACCATAGGAAGTTAGAATCTTATTCAACCTCCCCGACCATAGGGAGTTAGAATCACCCCGAAGATGGCCCTTTCGGATTAGCCTTGCATAGTTAGTGAGATAAAGAATGATTTTTGAGATAAATAATGGCTTTTGAGATAAAGAATGGTTTTCGAGATAAAGAATGGTTTTTTAATAGTAAAGAATTGTGATTTCAATTATGATTTATGTATAATTGATTTTGTTGGAATTAATTTTTATTTCCAATAAATTGTTGGAATTACCTTAAATGGTTAGTTATGATTTGATAAATTGAATTTCGTGATCAAAGTCATTTTATACAAATGATTTATATTATTGGCAATGAATATTTTGAGTTTTGAAATTTGATGAGTATTCAGATTTTCAAATTATTTATTGTAAATTTTGTCAATGTATATTGTACTATGTTTTAAATTATAGTTGTGCACCACTGAGTTCACCACTCAGTGATAGCTTTGTATGTTGTCACAGGTGAAAAGAGCATAGAGCAATTGAGTAAGCTTCTTTGAAGACACATTCGGATCAACTCCAGGTATATCATAGGTATACCCATGTACATAGGTTTTGATATATCCATGTAATAATATGTATGTAAATTATTTGAGCAATTGTATAAAAACTCTTGTAAAATATTTTAGTATGAAATTAAATGTAAATTATTATGATATAAATGTTGAGTCTTGTAATCAATGAAATGTTCTTTATGATGAGATTGGTTTGAAAATGAATTGATTTGATTATTGAGATTTGAATTGTGAGTTGAAATGAAGTTATTGGAGCTATATTTGAGAAAACATATTGGGAGTGTTTTCCTTTTTAGGTTTGAAGAACTGTTGTCTCAAAACACAACTAGCACTTTGTCGAAATTTTGAAAAAAATTTATAACACTAGATTTTAATCGATGATTTAAATTTCACAAAAATTGTTTTAAAATCCCTTATAGTATATCTAATGGATTATCGGTAGGCGAAGTACAGTAATTCATTAGGTGTGTTACGGGATCATGTTACATCTTACGGGAGAGTAGGGTGTGACAATTATAAAGTTAATTAGTAAGCATAATTAGGTAAAGCAAGAGGACCTAAAAGTAAGTTATAGTAATATAGCTACCTTAGATGCGGGTAAGGGTATTACTACTGATAGATGTCAGTGGGTACCATAATCAAAATAAGTTTAAGATATTAATGGATTTGAAAGAAATAAGATATAGGAAAGTTTGATCTATTGGGATGTATCGTAGTAACTATGCAATATTCTTGATATTTGTGCTGTAAGCTGCAGATTACAGTACTAACTTAGGATTTATTATGTAGAGCTACGTACTACCCAATAGTACACAAGGATAGGAATAGTTATAAATGGCTTTCGTTCTGGTACAAATATACCAGAATAGAGTTTTATTACTAGAACTGAGTTTGAAAATCCTAATTCGGGATTTAAAACTCTATAATTAGAATATCAAAAGATCATGGTTGCAAGGTAGTGAGAGTAAATGACTCCGTTACCTTAGCACAAATTACAGTACATCAGGAATTGTTATGGGACCAGAGATTTTAGTATGGTAAAAATTTAAAAATAACACCTATAGGGCTAGGTCATCCAGTCTCCGATATGGGGTTTATAGCTGTTCTGGTATTGCAATGGATCTTTTGCTCAAAGTTTAGTAAGGAACAATATTCTATTTGTGTAGTAGTAAGACAGAAAATATGATTTTGTTCCCCTAGAAGAGACAGGATGCTATGGATGATAATTATAACTTATAAAACAGTTAAGAAATGATGTTCTACTGATAATAGTAATTCGATAGGAACTAGTTGGTAAGGTATTATTTAGGAAGAGCACAATTTTATTGTGTAGATCATGAGGATTAGATTAGGATTAATGCGAAACTTTTGAATAGTATGAGAAAAAGGAGAGTCTGCTAGACTCCCTTCTTAAGGTTAAAGAATTGTTCATGGTTCAAAAAAAAAAAAGAGGGTAATGATCGTAAACCAGTGGAAAATAAGCTATTGGATATCGGTAGATAAAAGAAAATATAGAAGTAAAAATTAGAATAGTTGGTGCAAATGTAATAAAGAAACGTTATGAATATTAGTTAAAGTGTTGACTAGAATGGTTAGAGGACCAAATCAAAGTAATACTGAAGTATAACAGATTTATTAAGGATGATAAGATGTGTTAAATCAAGATTTGACAGTCAAGTTAAGGAAAAAGATAAGATTGAGGAATAAAATAATTAAAGTTAAGTTGTAGAATAAAAAAAAAAAAGAAACAAATAGAATAGTAAGAAATGAGAAAAACACTAGATGAGGAATTGCCATCAGGGCAAACAACCTACTTAAGACGCGTAACGATATCCCGAACTATTTTATCAAAAAAGAAATAAGTTAAACAAAAGCAAACAAGATGGTGCAAAATGGCACATAGGCCTTGGTCATAAATGGAGATGGTAAGATAATGGTTATGGACCTATGGCCAATAAAGAGATAAGCAGTTCATATATGACCAACAAGGTCATTTATTAAAAAAAAAGAAAAAAAAAATACTACAAAGGAAAATAATTGCTAAAACAATAGCAAGAAAAGATTAAAATATTCCAAACTAAACTTAAGGTTGCATCAAATGATCAAGAGATTTTATAAGAAAAGAGTAAAACTAAGTTTTCACCCACAGGATCATACGAGGTCCTAGAAAAAGTGGATCCACTAGCACATAGATTTGCTTACCTCTAAAAGTGAAATGAATTTGAATCTAACTTATGACAGAAGCTCATAAGAAACTTAGCACATGAGGTGAGCAATCAATGAGTAAATAGTATTGGTTAAAGTGTTGTGGAACCATCATTCAGGCCAGGAAGCTACTTGGGAGTGTGAAAAGGACATAAGGAGACAACACCCATAGTTGTTCAGAGACTGATACCAGGTAAAAATTTCAAGATAAAATTTATTTTAAGTAGGGGGGGGGGATTGTAACACCCCTATTTGCATGCTTGGTATATTTTACTGTTCTGGTGATCGGCATCAGTCTAGACAATTGAAGAGATTAGAATCACATCTAAGACAACTAGATAACCCTGAATGCAAATAATTAGCAATTGCCAAATAGTTAAGTATGAAGAAGAAAAACAAAGCATAAAAAGTTAAATGAGCCGGGAGTCATAGTGATGGGTGACTTTTCCGGGAAATGACTGCGAGGTCAGTCTTAACTCAAATTTTGAACCAAAAAATGTGATGCTGCGGTCCTTAGAACTATTGCAAACACAGTGGAAAAGAGAAAATCACAGAAAAGAGAAAATCACGAAAAGGAGTTGTTAAGTAGGTCAAATAATTAGGTTAGGGATCTGAAAGAAATATCGAATAACTTGTAAACCGGATCAAACCGACAAGGGGCAAATTGGTCAATTCACCCCTAGAGGTGACTCCTGACCTAACTGTCCAATAAAATCTGAGAAATGAAAATTTTGAAATATAGATTTAAATTAAAGAAGTGTGAAGAAAATAAAAGAAAAAGAAAAGAAGATGAAAATGGAATTATGACATCACCTAAGATGACATCATGCATGACCATAAAAATAATTTCCAATTAATTATATTTTTGACCAAGTCAAATAAGAGATAAAAATAAAAAAACTTAAAAGAAATGAAATTTGGTCTTCTCTTCTTCATTATTGCCGTGACTTCCTCTCTCTTCCTTCATCTTCCACCATTGTTAAATAATCAAAAGCTTAAATTTGTTTGGTTCCCTTCCATAAATCCCCCAAATCCCAACTATAAATCTCATCTTTAGACCTAAATAAACTCTTTGGCAGCAAGAAGGAAGAGAAAAATTGGAGAATTGAAAAGCTCCATATGAGGTAAATCTCTCTCCCAACTTAAATTGATTTATGCTTATAGAATTAACATTGAACAAGTGAAAATTACTTAGAAAAGTGAAGAATTCATGCTTGTATGGGAATAAAGAAATTTTGGCAGCCATGGTACCCTAGGGTTTTGATGGTGTTTAGTTAGATTAAACATGAAATCTTGGTGAATTAATGTTGTATAGGTGATTTATATGTTTAAATTGCATGAATTGAGGAATTTAGAAAATTATGGTTCTTGACTTAGGGTTTGGAGAAGCAAAATTGTAGAAAATGGTCAATGGATGCAAATGATCTTAATGAGGGTTAGAAATGGTCAAATGGGACCATTTGTGGTGTGTGTAAGTTGCTAGAACCATGTTCCAATTTGGATTGGCTAGGATCATATGCAAACAGCTTGACCTAGGACCCTTTCAGGGATCAAAACTGAAAATTTACCTACCCAATTGGTGTGAGGTTAATTGGGAATGAAACTAAACACAAAATGGACCATTTTTCATTTAGGATTAATGCCCAGAAAATGACCGTAACTTAGTGAACAATTAGGGCAAATCCAGATTTGGGCACACTGCCCTATATAAAAATGACCAAATGAACAGTAGTTACTTAAATGACCATAACTTGGTCTAGGAAGGTCCAAATGATCTGACTTTTATACCGATGAAAAGTTGAGACATAGAACTACAACTTTCGTGTAGAAAATAAACCAAATTTTGACCATAACCTATATGAAAAACTACCTACATCCAACACACCAAACACTGCCAATATCCAGAAAATGCCCAGAATTTTGGGTAACACTAAATCCAGCCAGCCTTAGGAAAATAGGCATAACTTAGGCTTAAAAATTCCAAATGGAGTGATTCAAAAAGAGAATTAAAGCTAAGATAATAAGGAACAACTTTGATGAAGAAAACTTAGCCAAATTTCAACAGCAACTTGACCAATGGAATAGTAGAAAATAGAGGACCAAAAATGAAAAATTGAAATTTCTCTTAGGAGTCTTAGAAATTGAATTGGAAATTAATGCCAATAAAATTGACACCCAAAATGTGGTATATGGGTGCAATTAGAACTAATAACCCTATTAAGTATAGAAAAGTCAACATTTTGACTTGAATAGTGCCATGAATAGTGCCACCATACACAAAAATGTGAAAGACCCAAAATTTATAAACCGTAATAGGTATGATAAGTCTGCAAAGAAATTGTTGGAATTTAAGTATTAGAAATGGATACTGAAGCACTCTTAATTTATGTGTTACAGTTGGAAAGGGATCTTCGAAGGAGAAATGAAAGTTTAAGTAAATTGAGTTGACAAAAGAGGTTTGTACACAACTAGTTTTTTATTAAATTTGTTTTGAATATTTTACATAATTAAATGATTTTATTTTTCTTTATGCACTATGTTTATCAATTATGAGATTTATTTCAATGATTATTGAAATTGGTAAAGCAAGCATGAGTTTAGTTTTGTGAAATATTATTTCAATAATTATTGAATATTATTTTGGACTAGATAAATTATGTTTGGAAAATTGCGTTGGAATTATGTTTTGAATTGTGTTGGGCAATTTGCACGAATAAAATACAAAATTTTGTTTTGGATTGTGATGAGCTTAAAAAAATTATGGAATATTGGAATTAATCTTGAATTAATATTGTGTTGTGATTTATGCTAACAAAAAGGACAAAGAAATGCATGATATGATTTTATATCTCACTATAGATGCTTGACTAGGTTATTACCCATCTCTATATCATTCGTTGATGACACAATGGAGTTAGCTTTGTTTTGTTTTGAATACCATGGTATATGCACAGGCTAAGATCCTCCTCTTATTAGAGGTTAGATCTTAGTAATTGTTATTGTCCTGTCGGAAGTTGCATTATTGTGTTGTGTACTGTGCATGATGATTCGACCTTCCCAACCATAGGGAGTTAGAATCACCCCGAAGATGGCCCTTTCGGATTAGTCTTGCATAGTTAGTGAGATAAAGTATGGGTTTTGATTGATAAGAAATTATGATTTTAAATGAGATTGTGCACAAATGATTTTCTTAAAATAATTATTTATTTTCATAATTACAGGAATTATTTTTATTATTCAGTTGTGATTTGACAAATTAAAATTTTGATCAAGGTTATTTTAACAAGTGACTATTATTATTGGCAATGAAAATTCTGACATTTGGAAATTGGTCAAGTTTCGAGATTTCAAAATTTTTAGTATAATTATTGTCAATGTATATTGTATTACATTTTAAATTATAGTTGTGCACCATTGAGTTCACCACTCAGCGATAACTTTGTATGCTGTCACTGGTGAGAGTAGAGATAGAGCAGTTGAGTGAGATTTCTGCAGCGACACTGAAGGAACGGAAGCGTGAAAAACACAAGTTTATACCATTGAATTCAAAAATTTTAACCTAGGCTCACATACATCATGCAAGATTTATTTTTATCTATTTGATTTCAATGATAAACAACATATTAAAACTCTTTTAATACGTTTTTGGATCTGTATTTGCCATTTAAGATTTTAAAATTAAACAGATTAATTTTAGAACTCTAGATTAAATTAAGAACAAACACACTAACCTCTTGATGTACTGCAGCATATTTGCGCCCTTGAGATTCATCTTCAGGACACCAAATGTTGTCCCTCTAACTTGTCCACACCAAGAACACCTATGGCAGCCCTTGAATAGCTTCTAAAGCTTTTTCCATTAATTAGAAAATCAAGTTCTACCTCTTAAAAGATTAGAGATATAAACAGGACACTAGAAACAATTTCTGGTGTTCTTAATTCAAGAGATTGTTTGCTAATCTCTTGGATTAATTATAGAAGAAGAAGAAGTGAAGAGAATGGCACTCCAAAGTGGTGGCACAAAGGAGTGACTGCTGCTTGTATTTTATTTTTTCTCATAATAACACTTATATAGCTAGGTTAACACATTAAACCCTTGCCACATGTCACCCTTTGATTAGCTCTAGGTTTAAGTGACCCAATCACATTGTGCCAAGTGTCAAACCTATATTTAATCTTGATTTTAATCATCTTACATGATTAAAAAACATTTGGCAAGCTTATGTGTTATGCCATGTGTCACCATCTCATGGTGCCATGTGTCACACTGTGAAATGACCAAAATGCCCCTAAGTCTTAATTTTGGGTTCTTAACCCAAAATAATTTATATTAATTCTTCTATTTAATTTATATTAAATATAAATTAATTAATTAATCTCTATTAATTAATTTCTCATTAATTAAATTTATATTTAAATACTTTAAATATAAATTTAACTTATACTATACATCCAATAATCTAGATTTGGTTTCAAGTCATGCTAGGCACTTTGCAATCTAATTACAAACCAAACATATTTAATTAATCAATTAAACTCTTTAATTAATTAATTAAATCATATTTAATTAGGTAATAACTTGTGTATGTGTGTGACTTACTAGGCTCATCACTAATTGGCAATGGGATATGATATCAATTCTTAATATCATCAGAACTCTTTCTTACCATAAATGATTTCTCTAAATCATTTTATGCACCTCATAGACCATGGTTAACACTTAGCATATCATGCCATGGCCACCCAATTAGTAATAAGGTTTACCTTAAATGAACCTATAATCATATGTTACCATATACTGGAATCTCTCTTTTACAAAATCCCAACTCAAGCTGGAGTCATGGTTTATGTCAAACTCCATTTGCTATGAATATTATGGTCTCTTTTAATTCTAGTTCTTGATTAAAAAGATTTTCTTATCAGAAACTCTTTTCTGATTAAATCTATCTGTCTTGGCCAGGAACTTGAAACATTAAGAACAATTAAATAAACATAAGATTTTTTCTCTATTTACTTAGAGGAACAGATTCCATCTTGATTAACACCTACCTCCATATATAACTAGTAGGAGCCAACACATGCCCATATACCCATAAACAGTACAAGTATGAAAGTAGTATCAAACTCAAACTACCTATATACAAGATAACTGTGCTATCTCAGGTCTAAAATTATATGCACTGATATGATTTATAACAAAACATTGACAAGAGTAAACTCCATGTGCTTGTCATAAGTGTCACTGGTTCATCCTACTTATCATTTATAAGTGCCTATCATGTTTGTCATATGGCATGAGACTCACCATTCCATCTTATTTATATCTCATCTAAATAACTTGGGAACAAACATGAATACAATCTTTCTGGATAAGTCATGTCCTTATTATGAAGTATCCTCGATTGTGAACCTATTTATGATACTTTGTACTAGAAATACTGTCACTCATATTCTTAACAACTTAAGAATAGAATTTCAAACAAAATATCAATGGACCTTTTCTATTACACATAAATATCTTATGTAAACGGAAAAGTGGAAATGCCTTTTATTAATAAAAATATGTATGCATACTACTAACAATCTCCCACTAGCACTAGAGCCATTCATTACAATATCATAGACCCATCTTCTCAAGATGTTGGTCTAGCTGAGTTTATGACATAGGCTTAGTGAATGGATCAGCTAGATTTTCAGCTGATGCTATTTTCTGCATGGCTACATCACCTCGCCCAATAATTTCTCTGATAATGTGGTAGCGCCTTTCTATGTGTTTAGATTTTTGGTGAGACCTGGGTTCCTTAGCCTGTATGACTGCTCCATTGTTGTCACAGTGTAGTGGAATTGCTGACTCAATGGAAGGAACTACTGCAAGTTCTGTCACGAACTTCTTTATCCAAACAGCTTCCTTTGCAGCATCTGATGTAGCAATATACTCAGCCTCTGTAGTGGAATCTATAGTCGTGCTCTGTTTGGAACTCTTCCAACTGACTGCACCTCCATTACAAATGAACACATATCCAGAGGTAGACTTTCTATCATCGATATCCGATTGGAAATCAGAATCAGTATAACCATCCAATTGCAAGTCTCCACCTCCATAGATTAAGAATAAATCCTTAATTCTTCTCAAGTACTTAAGGATATTCTTGACAATTATCCAATGTTGCAAACCTGGATTGGATTGATACCTGCTAGTCAAACTAACAGCATACGCGATATCCGGCCTAGTACATAATATTGCATACATTAAACTTCCAATAGCCGTAGCATATGGAATCCTGGCCATTTTATCTCTTTCTTTAGGTGTCTTTGGAGACATCTCTTTAGAAAGATGGATACCATGTCTCACTGGTAACAATCCTCTCTTGGAATCAAGAATGTTAAACCTCTTTAACACCTTTTCCAAGTATAGACTTTGGGATAAACCAATTATTCTTTTCGCTCAATCTCTATAGATGCGAATCCCAATAATATAGGTTGCCTCCCCTAATTTTTCATGGAGAATGTATTTGACAACCATACCTTTACAGTTGTCAACATACCTGTGTCATTACCCATCAACAGTATGTCATCCACATATAAGACAAGGAAAGTGATAGCACTGTCACTAACCTTCCTATATACACATGGCTCATCCTCTTTTTTGATAAAACCAAAGGATTTAATGGCTTCATCAAAACGGATGTTCCAACTCCTCAAAGCTTATTTCAACCCATAAATGGATCACTTTAGCTTGCATACCTTAGAACCATCTTGGGATTCAAAACCCCTAGGTTGTCCCATGAAAATGTTTTCTTCAATGTATCCATTGAGAAAAGCTGTTTTGACATCCATCTGCCAAATCTCATAATCATAGTATGTAGCTATTGCTAATAGAATCCTAATTGATTTAAGCATGGCAACAGGAGAGAAAGTCTCCTTATAGTCGATTTCTTGCCTTTGGCGAAACCCTTTCACTACTAGCCTTGCCTTATAGGTCTCTACCTTTCCATCAGAACCAATTTTCTTCTTGAAAACCCATTTGTTCCCTATAAGTACAATACCTTCAGGTAGGTCAACAAGATCCCAAACTTGATTCTTATACATTGAATCAATTTCAGATTTCATAGCATCAATCCATTTTGAAGAGTCTAATCTGATATAGCTTCTTCATAGGTAAGTGGATCATCTCCATGATCTACTTCTTCATGAGTAGACAACTCTTGTTCTTCTTCATGAAGGAAACCATATCTCACTGGTAGGTGAGATACCCTGGTTGTTCTACGAGGAACAGCTGTAGATGTTTCATCAATGGGTGTGGGTTGACTAGATGGATCTATATCCATCTGATCTATTGGTTGGTCAGAATTCTCCAATTCCAACTCTATTTGCCTTCCTTTGCCTCCTTCTTGAAGAAACTGTTGTTCAAGAAATGTGGCATCTCTACTTATCACAACCTTTTGTGAAGTAAGCAAATAAAAATAATATCCAAAACTATCTTTTGGATATCCAACAAATCGACCCTTTTCTGATTTGGTCTCTAATTTATCAGTGTTAAGCTTTTTGATATAAGCTAGACAACCCCAAATCTTAATATGCTTAAAACTTGATTTTCTTCCATGCCATATCTCATAAGGTGTGGACGAAGCTGATTTTGATGGAATCCTATTCAGAATATACAAATCCCCAGAAGGAGATTGGCATATCAGTATAGCTCATCATACTACGTACCATATCTAATAAGGTACGATTTCTCCTTTCAGATACACCATTCAGCTGTGGCGTTCCTGGAGGAGTCAGCTGGGAAACAATGCCATGCTCTCTCAAGTATTCATCAAATTCAGTACTCAAATATTCACCTCCACGATCTGATCGAAGAGCTTTAATACTCTTTTATGTTTGATTTTCTACTTGAAATTTAAATTCTCTGAACTTTTCAAAGGATTCATGTTTGTATTTCATCAAATACAAATACCCAAACCTTGATTTATCATCAGTAAAGGTAATAAAATAATGAAAGCCCCCTCTAGCCATATTTTTAAATGGACCACATACATCACTATGTATCAGCTCCAAAATATTTTCAGCTCTTAGCCCTTGTCCAACAAAGGGTGATCTAGTCATTTTGCCCTGAAGACAAGATTCACAAGTTGGAGTAGGCTCAGAGCCTAATGAGGATAGAATCCCCATTTTCTTCAATTTTGTAATCCTATCTTATGCAACATGACATAACCTTAAGTGCCAAATATATTTTGAACTTGATTTGATTTTCACTATGGAATTGCATTCATATAGATCACTTGCATTCATTTTGTGTTTGTCATTATTATCCAAATAATAATGACCATCATTCATATAACCTGAACCAACATATTTATTTCCAAAATAAATATTGCAAACATCATCTATGAACTGAAATTCATAGCTATTTCTATTCAAATTAGATATAGAAATGATGTTCTTAAAAGCATCAGGTACATATAAAATATTATTCAAACACAAAACATGTCCAAACATGTAAAAAGATTTAGATCCTATGGCTAAAGCTTCAACAGTTGAGCCATTGCCAATCCGGACTCAAACATCTTGAGAACTCAAGCTGCTACTATTTTGCTAGTTCTTGCATATCATTAGAAATGTGAGAACTGGCACCAGTATCTAAAACCCAAGCTGTAGATGAACTATGAGTATCATCAGAATCTAAATAATAAGATATGGACATACCTTCCAAAGGTGTATCCTTCTTGTCCTTCAAAGAAACAAGATACTCTGGGCAGTTCCTTTTCTAGTGCCCATCCTTCTAGCAGTGGAAACACTTTCCTTTGCCTCCATCAGCTTTAGTCTTCCCTTTTTGTTTAGCTATTTTCTTAGAAGGACCAGGAATCTGAGGTTTCTTTTTCTTATGCCCTTCTTCTTATTGGACTTTCTAATAGAAGAAGATGCAATCAAAGCTATCTCTTTTCCTTTATTGCCTAGTATATTCTTTTGGACAATAACCAGCATGTTGAGTAAACCAGCTAAGGTGTATTCATGTTTAGTCATATGGAAATTTGTCACAAAATTCCCAAAAGACTCAGGAAGGGACTAAAGGATCAAATCCGTCTATAGTTGGAAATCCATACTGAAGTCAAGATGTTCCAACTGCTCAATCAGCCAAATCATCTTGTGGACATGATCCCCAATATTCTGTCCCTCAGACATCCTCTTGCAGAACAGCTACCTATATATCTCATACCTAACATTCCTGCTGTGCTCACCATACAACTCTTGTAGGTGAAGGAGGATCTCACTCGCACTCTATATGTTCTCATGCTGTTTCTGTAACTCATTACTCATGGAAGCAAGCATGTAACACTTAGCTCTCATATCATGCTCCTTCCACTTGTCCAAAGTTTCATGCTCCTCTTGAGTGGCCTCGGGAGGTAAGGGACCAGGAACATTTGAATCTAGAACATATCCTCTATGTTCAAGGTTCAGGACAAGTTTCAAATTTCTTAGCCAATCAAAGAGATTAGGTCCTATCAACCTATTGCGATCAAGTATGCTTGCAAGGATATTGGATGGTGGTGGTTGTTTTGTGCTCATTATTATCAGAAAATTAACTCCAAAAAATAACCAGATTAATTAGTAAATGTATCAAGTAATTAACCAAAATGATTATGGTCTTTTAATCAAATTGGTCCTCCCACTAACTTAGCGAATCCTACACTTCCAAAGTAGAAAACAAAAATCCTAGTTGGATGGATTTCTAGTTGGTGATTGAATTCTTATAAGTCTATTGATCATCCTCAGGTACATTCGTTATTGGAATTACAATAAACTATAAGTGTGCAATTCCTTGCCCATCACATCTCATGTGAGGTTTAATCCTTTACCTAGCCCCTAATGCTCAAAATCTCAGGTACATCCATTATTGACTTATCTTGCATTAGTTAAGTTGATCCCATTGAGCCAGTAATTATGCAAATAATTTTAATGTCCTCAGGTACATCCAATATTAGGCACCAAACCATTTACATATTTACAACATCTCATGCTTAACAATTATTCTTAAGAAAATCTCTTAAATTAATTGCATCTTATGCAACTATTTAAAATTTCTTAAAATAATTGCTCCAATGGAGGGCCTATGTTATAATTACTTTAATTATAGCATTTCTAACTTAATCATTTGTTTGGAAGATTTTATGGTCATCCTAATTACTATTTAAGTCTCACTTTGCACATTATCCATTTAGCATGCATATATCATATAATTGCATACATTCCCATACATCTCATGCAATCATGGATAATCAGTAAATATGATATGATCATGGACTTTATAAGGGATTCAATTTTGAGCCACCAAGAATTGAATCAGGGCATTCCTAGGTGCATTTCATTCATTCATTTTACAAGAGTTGTTGAAGGAGTACATTGTCACACCCTACCCCTCTGTAAGGCATAACATGATCCCGTAGTATACCTAATGAATTACCAACTCCATCTACTGATAACCCATTAAATACACTACAAGGGATTTTAAAAACTTTTCTTACTTCTTTTACAGTGGTGAGCACTATTTACAGGTATTAAAAACTTTGGTGAACTAAAGTGAAACAACTAACTCATTTGGTTTATTTGGAATTCCTGTAAAAATTTTGGCAAAGTGCCATCTGTATTTTAGATAAAACAGTTCTTCAGAAAAACCTGTAAAAAGCACTTCAATATATTTTCAAATCTCAACTCCAACACATTTCTCAACACAACAATTTATCAACTCAATTCTATAGTGATTTTTTCAAAGGTTGAGATATGAGAAATATAATACAATTTGTACAAGCCAAAACCACTCATAATTATTTTACAAGTCAAATGTACAATTTGGATTTACAACTGCTCAAAACCAAAAACAAAATGTACATACAGTGTCATACATTACAGTATAAAATGCAAAATACTGGTATACTCATTATACCCGAAAATCTCTCGCTAACGGTACTAGCAGCCTAGTCTGCTGCCCTATCTGTCTCTCTACCTGCGACAGCAATAAAAAGCTATCGCTGAAACAATGTCTCAGTGGTGCACAACATTAACCAAATACAAATTTAAATCACAATTCATAATTCAAATAAATGATGGATACGTAAAACCATAATTAAATTCAAGACAATAAATGTCATAAAGAATTTAACACAATATCACATTAAATCTCAGTAATCGAAACATAGTTAAATTCAAAAGACAGTAAATGTCAATAAGAATTTAAACTCCATTTCACAAATTATCAAATCGCATAATAACACAATTTAGTCAAATAATTTAAGAATACAGTATTGCCAATTCGTACACAATTTGATCAAATTACTGAATAACACAGTGTTGCCGATCAATATCACAATTTGATCAAAAAACTGAATAATATTGTTTTGCAAATCAATGACACAATTCGATCAAATAACTGAAGAATACCGTGTTGCCAATCAATATCACAATTTAAGCCATGACACAATTTTTTTCGTACATGCCGTGTTGTACACCACGACAAGACATACTCACCCCAATAATCGAAATCAATGAGGGAGGAAGCTAGCTATATAATGAGTACTCATCCACACTCACCTCAGACTGGGAAGTCAAGAGGGAGGAACATAATCATACTCACCCCAGACTGATAAGTCAAAGAGGGAGGAATAATCACACTCACCCCATTAATGGAGGAGGAACATAGTATCAGTGTCATGCCAATTATGAGTCAAAACAATTCCAAACATTTTATTCAAATGATCCGTAAGAATCCAATAAATTTCCAAAGTTATAATTTCATTCACAAAATGGCAACACAATTCGTAATTCACTTCAATTTCCACAAAAACCATTTACAGTGCTTTTCAATCAATAAGTATCCATCAATATCATTCAAACAATTTTTCACAGTTTCAAACCATTCACAATGTTTTTCAATCAATAAGTGTCCATCAAACACATTTCCACAATTTAAAACAATAATATACAAATAGTCAATATTTATTTGAATTGAAAAATTCAAGAGAAATAGTTGTTGTGCACAAACCTCTGATGACTGTCTCCTTGGTCTGGATTCAGTGTTTCTTTCGCTTTCCCTGAGTCTTTAGTAACTGAGAAACACAATTTGAAGTGTTTCAGTACTAAATTATATTGTCTCTATCGATAATGTTTGGTAATTAATTCACTGAAAGCTATTTTCACTGAATACCTTTATTTGCTTAATCACCTAATATACCGACCCTCGATGTGTTCTAGGTAAATTAGGTCTTAGTGTCATTAATATGTCATATTCGATAGGGTTTTAGGGTTGGTACGTGTTACCAAACTCGTTTCCTTGTTTAGTGCATTTTAATGCAACTTGCTGGATTCCGGGATACTAGTTTGACCTAGCCGGACGGCCTAGTTCCCTTAGTTTTCGGGTTTTGGTCAAAACTACAAACTTGTAGATCTATGTCTTATGGACCACGGTGCAAAATTTTAGGTCGTTCTGAGTTAAGTAGACCAAGTTATGGTCATTATAGTATTGCTGGTCAAATGGCATCAAATTAGGTCATTTTTAGGTCAATTTGGTCAACTTTTGTTCGGCCAGTTTTTGGACCCGAATTTGTGCAAGCTTTTTGACTTGCTTATAGTCATTTCTGGGCTTTTGTGTCTTCATAAGACTTGTAGGTATGGGTCTTAACTATTCATGGTTAAAATTTCAGGTCAATTGGACCTGTTTTGAGTGAGTTATGGCCTAAACACTCACTGCTGCCCAATTAGTCATTTTTCAGGTCCTAATTGCACCTAATCCGAATTGGTCATTTTCTTAGGTCACCTTGCAAGCAGAATTTTGGTATGTTTTCTCAATGAAAGTTGGCACATTTTGTGCCTAGTTTCACCTCCAATTGGTCTCATACCAATTGAGGTTACACATTTAAACTTATTGGCTAAAATGTACACTGCCCTTGGTTACCTTGCTTAAACACACATCCATGACACATTTACTTTGCAATATGTTTACTTTCCTACCATTTCTGTTTTGGTTCATTACCAAAACCACATCCCACTTCACATTAACATCTCTTTGGGCAGATTACAATTATCTTCAATACACCAAATATAACTCTAATTCCCAAAGTCCAAACACAATTACACATACACATAACATTACTAGTTTTTACATACTCTTTACACAACAAGTTCATATACATATCCATCAATCCTTCTATGTCAATATTCTGCCAACACTTCCATGAATACATACATTTATTCAAGTGTCACCAAGCTGCCGAAAATTGTCCTTCAACACCAAGTGTCCTACAATTCATTAAATCCCATTCCAAGTGCAAAAATCACCTTATACATGTGAAGTAATTCACTAGGTTATTAAATCATCATGATCAACATCATTTCTCATCAATATATGCACAATTATTTCATCAAATACATGAATCCATGGCTGTCCAAAATGAACACAACAATAACTCTTCAAACTCAAAAATTTTCTTCACAAATCCAACACCCATAACATGCACACAAAACTTAACAAAGCTATCTTCAAAAATACTAACTTACCTTATGGTTGAAACTTGCCAAACCTTGATTAAACTTCTTAAAATTGGTATCAAGTTCTTCCTTATGATGTGTAGATAATTTTTGATGAAGAAATCTAAGTGATTGGAGGTGGAATAGAGGGGTGGATCAAGCTTGAATGAAAATGGCCATGGTGGTTTCTTCACTTCTTCAATTCGGCAATGTTGAGGAACCTTGGAGAAGATGAAGTTTGATGGAAGCAATCTGCCCACTTAGCATATATTTTAATCCCATAGTGCCCCACTTACTTAAGAAAAATGATTTAATAAGATTTAAGTGCTAATTACACAATTTTCACTCCACTTTTGGCTATTTACATTAGGTACCACTAAACTAATTTTTCATTTTATTTTCTAAGTGTAATGTTATTTATTTTTAATAGACATTTAGGTCAAAAGACACTTCGGGATGTCAAATGACCATAATGCCCCTGTTCGGGTTGCATTCCCGATTTTTCGGTAATACCGGGTTTTGTCCGTTTTTCGATTTCTCACTTTTCTTTGTACTAATTATTTAATTTTTCTTTGATTTTTTTAATGATATTTATACTTCTATAAGGGTCTATTTAATTCCTAAAAATATTTTCCAGGGTTCCCCGCAGTCCAGGGCTAGTCAACGGTCCACGCCGTGACTTCCCGGTGCGGTCACCCATCGCTAGGGTTATCGGCTCGCTTAACTTGGTTACATTTCTTTGCTATCATTTTTCCTTTGTTTTTCTTGTACTTTATTTTCTTGTATTTCATTATTTTATGTCTCCTCACTCATATCGAAGTACGGTTCTAGGCATCCTAGCTGTCCGGACAGCACTGGTCACCGGAACAGTAGAACGCACTACCGAACTTAGGGGTGTTACAAGAGTACATAATCAATACTTGATCTTGAATTCCTCCCACTGGTCCCACCAATGCCCTTGACCTCCTTGAATTTCTTGCAATCCAATTACATAGTAATCCTTGGCATACAAAGGCGAATTTATAAGAGCTTAAATAAATGAAATTACAACCCAAAAATTATTGCAAACTTAATAATACATGCCCAAAATAAAAAAAATAAATTAATTAATTTACAATCCCAAAGAAACATAAAAGAAATAAATCCAATCACATTGGTCTTTTATAATCCATGATCATCCATCATGCATATCGCTATTTAACAATTAAATAAAATATACATACTTAAATTAAATTGAATATCTCATATTCAACTTAAAAATCCAGATTTGAATATGATTCAAATAAATTTAAAAATTCAGATTTGAATCACATTCAAACAACCTTAAAAATTCAGATTTGAATCACATTCAAACATTTCTTAAAAAATCAGATTTGAATCACATTCAAACATTTTTTAGAAAATCAGATCTGAATATTATTCAAACAACTTTAAAAATTCATATTTGAATATGATTCAAACAGCTTTAAAAATTTAGATTTGAATCACATTCAAATAACTTTTAAAATTCAGATTTGAATCACATTCAAATAATTTTTAAAATTCTGATTTGAATAATAATTTAATTGTGTGATTAAAACTACTAATTAAACACTTTAATTAGTCAAAGAATAGGCCTTAGATCATACAACGATTGTAGAATTAAAAGCCAAACCTTGAACCACCCATGGAAGCCAAACCATGCGCATCATTGATGGTGTTTTTCAAGCATGCCGGCACACCTCCATTGCAACCAGCAATGGATAAATCATCTCATGATCAAAACACACAATTAAATCATATAATCAACAATCTAAATGGCAAATATAGTGGCTCTGATACCAATTGAAGGAACGGAAGCATGAAAAACACAAGTTTATACCATTGAATTCAAAAATTTTAACCTAGGGTCACATGCATCATGCAAGATTTATTTTTATCTATTTGATTTCAATGATAAACAACATATTAAAACTCTTTTAATATGTTTTTGGATCTGTATTTGTCATTTAAGATTTTAAAATTAATCAGATTAATTTTAGAACCCTAGATTAAATCAAGAACAAACACACTAACCTCTTGATGCACTGTAGTGTATTTGCGCCTTTGAGATTTATCTTCAGGATACCAAATATTGCCCCTCTAGCTTGTCCACACCATGAACACCTATGGCAGCCCTTGAACAGCTTCTAAAGCTTTTTCTATTAATTAGAAAATTAAATTCTGCCTTTTAAAAGATTAGAGATGTAAACAATTTCTAGTGTTCTTAATTCAAGAGATTGTTTGCTAATCTCTTGGATTGATTAGAAAAGAAGAAGAAGAGAAGAGAATGGCACTCCAAAGTGGCAGTACAAAGAAGTGGCTACTGCTTGTGTTTTATTTTTTCTCATAACAACACTTATATAGCTAGGTTAATACATTAAACCCTTGCCACATGTCATCTTTTGATTAGCTCTAGGTTTAAGTGACCCAATCACATTATGCCAAGTGTCAAACCTATATTTAATCTTGATTTTAATCATCTTACATGATTAAAAGACATTTGGCAAGCTTATGTGTAATGCCATGTGTCACCATCTCATGGTGCTGTTAGTAGTATGCCCTAGAGCATATCATTTAGTATGTATCTTGTACATATTTTTATTCATAAAAGGCATTTCCACTTTTCCGTTTACATAATATATTTATGTGTAATAGAAAAGGTCCATTGATATTTTGTTAGAAATATTATTCTTAAGTTGTTAAGAATATGAGTGACAATATTTCTAGCACGAAGTATTATAAATAGGTTCACAATCGAGGATACTTCATAATAAGGACATGACTTATCCAGAAAGATTGTATTCATGTTTGTTCCCAAGTTATTTATATGAGATATAAATAAGATGGAATGGTGAGTCTCATGCCATATAACAAACATGATAGGCACTTATAAATGATAAGTAGGCCGAACCAGTGACACTTATGACAGGCACATGGAGTTTACTCTTGTCAATGTTTTGTCATAAATCATATCAGTGCATATAATCTTTAGACCTGAGATAGCATAGTTATCTTGTATATAGGTAGTTTGAGTTTGATACTGCTTTCATACTTGTACTGTGTATGGGTATATGGGCATGTGTTGGCTCCGACTAGTTATATATGGAGGTAGGTGTTGATCAAGATGGAATCTGTTCCTCTAAGTAAATAGATATAAAATCCTATGCTCATTTAATTGTTCTTGATGTTTCAAGTTCCTGGCCAGGACAGATAGATTTATTCAGAAAAGAGTTTCTGATGAGAAAATCTTTTTAATCAAGAAATGGAATTAAAAGAGAACATAATATTAATAGCAAATGGAGTTTGACATAAAACATGACTCCAGCTTGAGTTGGGATTTTGTAACAGAGAGATTCTAGTGCATGGTAATATATGATTATAGGTTCATTTAAGGTAAACCTTATTACTAATTGGGTGGCCATGGCATGCTATGTTAGGTGTTAACCATGGTCTATGAGGTTCATAAAATGATTTAGAGAAATCATTTATGGTAAGAAAGAGTTCTGATGATATTAAGAGTTGATATCATGTCTCATTGCCAATTAGTGATGAGCCTAGTAAGTCACACACATACACAAGTTATCACCTAATTAAATATGATTTAATTAATTAATTAAAGAGTTTAATTGATTAATTAAATAGGTTTGGTTTGCAATTAGTTTGCAAAGTCCCTAGCATGACTTGAAACCAAATCTAGATTATTGGATGTATAATATAAGTTAAATTTATATTTAAAGTGTTTAAATATGAATTTAATTAATGAGAAATTAATTAATAGAGATTAGTTAATTAATTTATATTTGATATAAATTAATTAGAAGAAGAAAAATAATTATTTTGAGTTGAGAACTCAAAATTAAGACACAGGGGCATTTTGGTCATTTTGCAGTGTGACACGTGGCACCATGAGATGGTGACACATAGCATAACACATAAGCTTGCCAAATGTTTTTTTTTAATCATGTAAGATGATTAAAATCAAGATTACATATAGGTTTGACACTTGGCACAATGTGATTGGGTCACTTAAACCTAGAGCTAATCAAAGGGTGACATGTGGCAAGGGTTTAATGTGTTAACCTAGCTATTTAAGTGTTGTTATGAGAAAATAAAATACAACCAGCAGCCACACTCCTTGGTCACACCATTTTGCAGCCCTCCCTCTATTCTTCTTCATCTCTCATCAATTCAAAGAGATTAGCCATCAATCTCTTGAATTAAGAACACTAGAAATTGTTTATAGTGTCCTGTTTACATCTCTAATCTCTTAAAAGGCAGAACTTTAATTTCTAATTAATAGAAAAGGCTTTAGAAGCTGTTCAAGGGCTGCCATAGGTGTTCTTGGTGTGGACAAGCTAGAGGGACAACATCTAGTGTCCTGAAGATGAATCTCAAAGGCGCAGACACGCTGCAGTGCATCAAGAGGTTAGTGTAATCATTCTTGATTTAATCTAGGGTTCTAAAATTAATATGATTAATTTTAAAATCTTAAATGGCAAATACAGATCCAAAAACATATTAAAAGAGTTTTAATATGTTATTTATCATTGAAATCAAATAGATAAAAATAAATCTTGCATGATGCATGTGACCCTAGGTGAAAATTTTTGAATTTAATGGTATAAACTTGTGTTTTTCACGCTTCCGTTCCTTCAAGTGCCACGTGTCACACTATGAAATGACCAAAATGCCCCTGTGTCTTAATTTTGAGTTCTTAACCCAAAATAATTATTTGTCTTCTTCTAATTAATTTATATCAAATATAAATAAATTAATTAATCTTTATTAATTAATTTCTCATTAATTAAATTCATATTTAAACACTTTTAATATAATTTTAACTTATAGTATAGATCCAATAATCTAGATTTGTTTTAAAGTCATGCTAGGCACTTTGCAATCTAATTGCAAACCAAACCTATTTAATTAATCAATTAAACTCTTTAATTAATTAATTAAATCATATTCAATTAGGTGATAACTTGTGTATGTGTGTGACTTATTAGGCTCATCACTAATTGGCAATGAGATATGATATCAACTCTTAATATCATCAGAACTCTTTCTTACCATAAATGATTTCTCTAAATCATTTTATGCACCTCATAGACCATGGTTAACACCTAGCATATCATGCCATGGCCACCCAATTAGTAATAAGGTTTACCTTAAATGAACCTATAATCATATGTTACCATGCACTGGAATCTCTCTGTTACAAAATCCCAACTCAAGCTGGAGTCATGGTTTATGTCAAACTCCATTTGCTATGAATATTATGTTCTCTTTTAATTCCGGTTCTTGATTAAAAAGATTTTCTCATCAGAAACTCTTTTCTGATTAAATCTATTTGTCCTGGCTAGGAACTTGAAACATCAAGAACAATTAAATGAACATAGGATTTTATCTCTATTTACTTAGAGGAACAAATTCCATCTTGATTAATACCTACCTCCATATATAACTAGTAGGAGCCAATGCATGCCCATATACCCATGCACAATACAAGTATGAAAGCAGTATCAAACTCAAACTATCTATATACAAGATAACTGTGCTATCTCAGGTCTAAAGATTATATGCACTGATATGATTTATGACAAAACATTGATAAGAGTAAACTCCATGTGCTTGTCATAAGTGTCACTGGTTTGTCCTACTTATCATTTATAAGTGCCTATCATGTTTGTCATATGGCATGAGACTCACCATTCCATCTTATTTATATCTCATATAAATAACTTGGGAACAAACATGAATACAATCTTTCTGGATAAGTCATGTCCTTATTATGAAGTATCCTCGATTGTGAACCTATTTATGATACTTTGTACTAGAAATACTGTCACTCATATTCTTAACAACTTAAGAATAGAATTTCTAGCAAAATATCAATGGACATTTTCTATTACACATAAATATCTTATGTAAACGAAAAAGTGAAAATGTCTTTTATTAATAAAAATATGTACAAGATACATACTAAATGATATGCTCTAGGGCATGCTACTAACATACAACTTGAAGACTGCTTGCGACTAGCCTCGGGTATATTATAGGTATACCCTTGTATATTAGATTTTGATTATGCATGTAAGTATATGGGTGTAAATTATTTGAGCAGTTATACAAAAACTCTTGTTATATTGTTTTGGTATGTAATGAAAGGAAAATTATTGTAATATTCAAACTTATTTTTGAGTTTTGTAATAGATGTAAATTATTTTTTTTCTAGTGAAATATGAATGAAGTCATTTAATATTAATTTTAAAGACAACTGAATTAAGAATTGTTTTAAATTATGGAGTTGGAAGAAATGATGTTGATTTGTGTTGTGAAAGTGGTTGATTTTGATGAAATGAATTATTGGAAGTGTTTTTATAGGTGTTTGAAGAATTTTTTTTTCCCAAATATAGACGGCACTCTGTCAAAAATTTTTCAAAATTTGTGTAAAAATAAAAATGTACAAAAATTTTAACTAGTCTTTAAACTTCAAGATAAAGTTTTTAATTCCTACCAAAAGTGCTCACCACCTTCGAAAAGTAATAAAATTGTCTTAAAATCCCTTGTAGTATATTTAATGGGTTACAGGTAGGTGAAGTACGGTAATTCATTAGATGTACTACAGGATCATATTACATCTTACTGACAGATAGGGTGTGACACCTTTTCAACTGAAACACATAATTTAAAGTGTTTCAATACTCATTCTATAATACCCCTATGTTCGGTAGTGCGCTCTACTGTTCCGTTGACCAGTGTCTATCCGGACAGCTAGGATGCCTAGAATTACATTTAAATGTTAATGAGGAGGCATAAAATAATGAAATACAAGAATGAAAATACAAGAAAAACAAAAGAAAAATAATAGCAATGAAATGAAACTAAGTTAAACGAGCCAGCACTGCAGCGATGGGTGACCGCACGGGGAAGTTACAGCACAGGCAATAGCCGACCCCAGGACTACAGGGAACCCTCGAAATTTAGTTTCAAGACATAATCAAAGACTTATTGAAGTATAAATATCATTAGAAATATCAAAGAAAAATTAATTTATTAGTACAAAGAAAAACGAGAAATCGAGAAAATGACAAAACTCGGTGTTATCGAAAAATCGGAAATACAACCCGAATAAGGGCATTGTGGTCATTTGACACCTAGAGTTGGCTTTTGACCTAAATGTCAATGAAAAATAAATGGTATTACATTTGGGAAAATCAAATGAAAAATGGAATTAAAGATAAAATGTAAATTAAGAGAAATTAAGGTTAAAATTACAATTTTTGAAACCTTAGATTATAATATCATTAATCTAGGTTTAGTGGAGTACTAAGTGGATACAGTAATACTTAAAATGACGGCAAAATCCTCCACTCACTTCATCATCCTCACCAAGCTCTCCCATGGCCGAAAATGGTGTCCCAACTTCCCTCTATGGAAACCACCCATGCAAGCTTGAGATTACCTTCATTTCAAGCTAAATTCTTGAACTTCCTTCATTAATCTTTGCCTACACACCTTGGGTAACAATAAGGGAGCAAGAAAGATAAGTTTTGGTGGAGTTTTAAAGAAGTCCAAAAGAGGTAATTGGTTATTCTCAATTCTTGTTTCATTAAAAGTGTAACTAAGGTTGTAGGTAGTTGAATTATGGAAGAATTTTTGAGGTTTAATGAATTGTTGGTGATGGAGCATTTTGGCAGCCATGGAACTTCATCATGTACAGCTTGTCTTTGCATGTAAATGGTGGTTTGAGATGTTAAATTAAGAGTTTAAATGTATTGGAGTTGATTTTCATATATAAAATTTGATTTGTAAGCTTGAAAAGTGAAAATGGAAGTTGATGGGTATGTGTAATTTTTGGGCAGCCTCAAAATGGAAATTGGTAAGGTTCAAATTTATGAAATATTGTTGAAATGTTGTACAAAAAAATGGCCGCATATATGTGTGTGGAATAGTAGTGATAGGTATGTAATTTGATGATGGAAGTTTGTGTGATAATTAGAAGTATTTATGTGCATATATTGTTGGGATTGAACTTTGTGAATTGTGACTGCATTTGGTGTATTTTGAAGTGGTTATATTCTATCCAAGTTGACCTATAATGTAGAGAATTGAATGGTTTTGGTTAGTGCCAAATGCATAATGGTATGGGAAGTGAAAATGTAATTGGTAAATATGTGTTTGGTTTGGTGCTTGAAAAGCATGTAGAGGGCAATGTGCAAATGGACCTATAACCCTAAGTGTGTGGCTCCAATTGGTATGAGGCCAATGGAGAGTGAAATAGATACCAAATAGGCCAACTTTCATGTAGAAATATTGCCAAAATTCTGCCTAGACACTGACCTTAAAAATGACCAAATCCGGATTAGTGACTTGAAAGCCTGGAAATTGACCATTTGGGCAGCAGTAAGTTTTTTTTGCCATAACTCACTCAAAACAGGTCCAAATGATATGAAATTTTTACCATGAATAGATTAGACCTAGAGCTACAACTCTTATGAAGACACCAAAACCCAGAATGACCATAAGCAAGTCAAATAGCTTGCACAAGTTCGGGTATAAAAACTACAAGAACCAGAAATGACCTAAAAATGACCTAAGCTGCCATTTTAGTGCAATCTGTCCAGCTTTAGTAAATTGACCATATCTTGGTTCATACAAAATTTTACCCTGAGTGCAATAAGACATAGAGCTATAATTTTTATTCTTTGACCAGAAGCTAAAAACCAAGAGAAATAAGACTTTAAGCTAGACCAATCTAGCACACAAAAATTGAGAATTTGACATTTACATACAATGATGCTTGAGGTAATTTGGCAATAAATGCCAACTTGTAAAAAGGGTAAATTGCATTATATTGATAGCATATTGAATTGTAAATTGTGACATGTTGATGCTAGAATTAACTTATCCATATTACCTAAAAAGGTCAACATTATAGGTTGACTAATGAATGGAGTAATATCAATAAAATTTAATTATGGAACGTTATGATTAGAAACAATTTAACTGAGTACTGAAACACTTTAAATTGTGTGTTTCAGTTAAAAACAATATTGAAAAGCATAAGGAACATTGAGTCAAGGCCAAGAGGCAACTCATCCGAGGTCTGTGCATAATACTTTTTATATTCACTGCTTTTACTAGAAAATTTTATTTGGAGAAATGAGTTATGAATAATTTTTTATTATTTTGGCTTTGGGAATTTTATTAGAAATTATTGTATTGCCTACTTTGTGAATGGAAAATTGACTTTGGAAATGGATTATGTTTGCATTAAATATTTGAATAATATGATTTGAAATTATTTTTGATTCACACTTGGCATGGCAGTTCCTTACTCTGTTCCTCCTCCACTTGTAGGGTTGAGTTTGATATTTGATTATTTTCCTCCCTCTCTGGCTTGCCAGTCTGAGGTGAGTTTGGATGAGTTCTCATTAGCTAGCTAGACACCTGCCTCATTGATTTCGATTAGTGGGGTGAGTATGTCTTGTCATGGTGTACAACACGACATGTTCAGAATATTTTGTTTCATGACCTAAGTTGTGTTATTGATTGGCAACACTGTGTTATTCAATTATTTGATCAAATTTGTGTTATATGAGCTTTGAAAATTGTGACATGAAATTGTAAATTATTTGAATTGTAAATTGTCAATAAAAGTTTTATATACCGCATTTTAAATTGTTATTGTGCACCACTGAGTAAATTTTACTCAGCGATAACTTTTTCATTGCTGTCTCAGGTAGACAGACAGATAGAGTAGCAGAGTAGGCTGCTTGTGCTACATTTTGAGATTTCATAGGGTATATTGAGTATACCATATTTTGTAGTTTTTTTGTAATGTATGTGCACTGTATGTATATATTGTACCTGGTCTTGAGCAGTTGTAAACTAAAATTGTAAATTATTTTGGCTTGTAAAATATTATGACATATTTCTCCTATTTCAGTTTTTGGAAACATTGGAAAATTGTTGTTGAATTGAGTTGACAATTGTTGAGGAATTTATTGTGTTGAACTGTTATTGGAGTTTGGGGATTGAACAAATTATTGGAAGTGCTTTTTACAGATTTTTGAAGAACTGTTTTATTTAAAATACAGGGGCACTCTGCCAAAATTTTCACAGAAATTATTAATACTTTAAATTTGTTATTTGGTTTTACTTCAGTAAAAGAAAATTTTTAACACTTGTCAATAGTACTCACCACAGTAAAATGAAGTAAGAAAAGTTTTAAAATCCCTTATAGTGTATTTAATGGGTTATCAGTAGACGAAGTTGGTAATTCATTAGGTATACTACGGGATCATGTTATACCTTACGGAGGGGTAGGGTGTGACACATTCCAAATTATTTATAATAATAAGTCCAACAATTGAATTTTGCAACTTAAATCTACTTATAAAGTCCCATGAATTGAATTCTTTGTATTTTTTGCTATGGTAGTTACTATTTATTTGACTAGTTATGGAAAATGTTGACTTTCCCATAAATAATTGGTAGGCTAGTTCTAATTATACCCACATACCATATTTTGGGTTACAATTGTGTTGGCATTGATTGCCAATTGAAATTCAAAACTCCCTAAGAGAAATTGCAAATTTTCAGTTTTTGTCTATAAGGTTTACTATTCCATTAGACCAATCTATAGTGAAAATTTGGCCAACTTTCCTTCATTAAAGTTATTCCTTAATGTTTCTAGTTTAAATCCCTTTTTGAATCAATCCATTTGGAGTTTTGTAGCTCAAGTTATGCTATTTTTACTAAGGCTAGCTGGATTAGTCAAAACCCAGAAATTCTGGGCACATTAGGGTCTAGCAGATTTGATGACCTAAGTTTGGTTGGCAATTTGACTAGGTTATGGTCAGAATTTGGATTTGTTTTCCCCATGAAAGTTGTTCTAATATGTCTTGGCTTTCCAATGGTTCAAAAATCAAGTCATTTGGACCTCTCTACACAAAGTTATGACCATTTGAACATGTACTGTTCATTTGGTCCATTTTGCCCAAAATCAGGGCATTGAGTCCAGATTTAACCTAATTTGAGAACAATTTCTGGTCACTTTTTGGGAAAAGTTTCTTCATAAAAATTGTAACATTATGACCCTATTTTCATCTCCAATTAGCCTAACACCAATTAGAGCAACATAATTCAACTTATAACCTCTTAATTGGGCATAGGTCAAGCTATCCAGAATCAACACTTCAATAACCATAACTCAACTCACTTCCATTCCTGAATTCACATTCATAAGCACGCCAATTGCTCCAAAATTAAGCATCAACATCAATTTGGTCAATAATTTCCCAAAATCCCCAATTTCCAACTAAAACCGTAAGTGCCAAGAACCCTAATTTCCAATTGTCACAATTCATGAAATTAAAGTGCATCACTAACATCTACTCACTCAATTGGCCTTTTATGCAAGATTTGTTGAATTAAAACACATCATTTCCCCCAATACCCCATGGCTGCTGAAATTCATAAAGTTCCCTAACTTGTCATGTTTGTTTCATTTTCAACAAATTTTAACTTAATTTAAGTGCCTACTCATGAATATAGAGAGAAAATTGGAAAAATCATTACTAACCTCTTTGGTGAACCTTTGCAAACTCCAATTCTCTTCAATTTTTTTCAAATTTTCTCCTCCCAATCTTTTTCTTGAACTTCAATTTGAGGGTTTCTACAATTTTTATAAGGGATTTATGGAATAATTTAGGGTTTAGAGAGCTTACAAAGTTGTGTTAATAGAGGAATTTTTTTTATAGAGTATAAAAAGAGAGAGTTGGGACAGCTACAAGGTGGAAGAAGACTCAAATTTTGTCTTTTTAATTTGTAATTATCTCATTTTATATTTATCTTAAAATTAATTAAATTTTAAATATTTATTATGTCATGCTTGCATCACTATGATGATGTCATGATTCCCTTTATTAGTTTTTCTTTTCTTTTCTTCCACACAAACCTCTTCATTTGTAATCGATTTTTCACAATTTTATTTTTTTATATTTTAATGGATATTTAGGCTAAGAGTCGCCTCTAAGGGTGAATTGACCAAATTGCCCTTTACCGATATGATCTGTTTTTCTAATAGTACTAGATTACTTCCTGAACTCTGATTCAATTATTTTAATTGGTTATCTATTCTTTTCTGTGGTTTTCACATTACCATTAGCTTCGTAATAGTCCTTAGGCCTGAGATGCCATAAGTTCCCATATGAGATTAGGGTAGCGACTGAGCTTGCAGCCACTTCTCGGTACGGTCACCCATCACTGTGACCTTGGCTCATTTAACCCAGTATGATTTGTTTTCTTCATTTCCATTTACCTTCATATAATTGTTATTAATTTTTATGTAGGGCTTTTCTAAATGGCACAGACTTAGTTTTAAACATCCTAACTATCCAGAAAGATACTAGTCACCATAACAATGGGATGTACGAAGTTAATGAATATAGGGGCATTATAATTCCCCCCCCCCCCCCTTAAATAAATTTTAGCTTGAAATTTTACCTGGTGTTAGTCTCTAAACAGCTTTGGGTGTTGCCTCCTCATGTCCTCCTCGTATTCCCAAGTAGATTCCTAGCCTGAATGATGGTTCCACAGCACCTCAACCAGTGGTATCTGCTTGTTCCTCAGCTGCTTCACCTCATGTGCAAGAATCTCTATGAGTTTTTCCTCATAAGTGAGGTCTGGATTCACTTCAATCTCTTCTACTGGTAGAACATGAGAGGGGTCTGATCGATACCTCTTTAGTATAGATACATGAAAGACATTATGTATCTTTTCCAACTATGAAGGCAATGCCAATCGATATGCTAGAGGACCCGCTCTTTCCAGCACCTCATATAGCCCTATAAAACGAGGACATAGTTTCCCCTTTCTGTCAAATCTCATAATCCTCTTCCAAGGGGAAACCTTGACGAATACCTTGTCACCTATTGCATACTCAATATCCCTTCTTTTCAAATCAATATAGGACTTATGTTGGTCTGAAGTAGCCTTGAGTCTGTCTCTGATAAGCTCAATCTTTTCCTTTGTTTGCTGAACAATTTCTGGACCAATCAGTTTTCTTTCACCTACTTCATCCCAACACAGATGAGTTCTGCACTTCCTACCATCCAGAGCTTCATATGGAGGCATCCCAATGCTTGATTGATAGCTATTATTGTAAGCAAATTCAATCAAAGGCAAGTGTATATCCCAACTACCTGCAAACTTAATCACACAAGCCTATAGCATATCCTCTAATATCTAAATTATCCTCTCAGACTTGCCATCTATCTGTGGATGGAATACAGTGCTGAAGTTCAATCTAGTTCCTAGGGCTCTTTGAAGACTACCCCAGAATCTAGAAGTGAACCTTGGATCTCTGTCTGACACAATCAATACTGGCACTCCACGAAGTCTAACTATCTCATCAAGGTACAGTTTAGCCAATCTGTCCAAGCTATAGTCCATCCTCACTGGCAGAAAGTGTGCAAACTTAGTTAATCTGTGACGCCCCTTACCCGTCAACAGTGTAGTCAAGTAAAGCATGCCACATTCGGTACCGGAGTACCCTATCTTATCTTATCCTATCCATTATTACTTTTAAACTTCATAAAAAACCTGTGGTAAATTTTTTTTTTATCACAAATTATTTATGTGAAAATCTGGGTAGAACCTTCTCTGTTTTATTACTATCTGGTGAGTTTCAATATTTACCTATTAAAAACAATTTCATATCATATCTTT
Source organism: Hevea brasiliensis (assembly GCF_030052815.1). Classification (NCBI taxonomy): domain Eukaryota; kingdom Viridiplantae; phylum Streptophyta; class Magnoliopsida; order Malpighiales; family Euphorbiaceae; genus Hevea; species Hevea brasiliensis. Next base: position 37,195,921 of record NC_079503.1, on the reverse strand, counting down.
TATGCTCATACAATTTCAAGAAAATATATTTTTCATTCATTCATTCATATGGAAGTTTATATACAAAAGTTCATAAGCTTTATTTACAATCCAAAATATAATTACAATTTATTTATAATATTCAAAAAAAGTTACACTGTATCTATTTATGTACAATAAATAAAATGCAAAATGTAATAACATGGGCCTTACCAAAATAAATACCGCTGAGGTGACTAGCAGACACTGTCAGATCTGGTAAATCTTTATCAAGGCACTACTACTACGGCTACTGCTGCGGCTGTATCTGATCTCCAGTACCAACGCGATGGAAAACCAACGCGCTAAGCTAATTGCTTAGTGGTGCATAACTTTAAAGAAAAGTAACTAAATAAGTAAAATAATAATTTTAGGCAAATTTCATAAATTCTAAGTCTTTACAAATTTATTTAACTTTGGGATCAATTTATTTATCAGGATCTTATCTGTGCATTTATTTCATTTTCAATCTCTTTAAAATCATATCAGTGCCTAAGTAGCCTATAACAGACTACAAAGGCTGGATACATAGGAGTATACTGGTTGGACCTCCATATGTCTACCCTGTATACAAATGTCATGTCAGGCACAAGGCCAGTGGGCAGGGTTTTAAATCTAGAAATGAAATTATGCACAATGGCCAATGGGTAGGCATATAGCTTATAGAACAATCATATCATACATATTTTATCAGTCAATGATTATTTATATAGGCAGTACTACTATCTGTAGTCCCTAATTGGTATACCAATTGATCCAAACTATATATATAAGCCTAGGTTTACTTTGAGAAATTAAGCATTATTAATTTCTTATTAGAAATTTTTATCTCAATTTGTAGTGGGAAAGTGGGTCTCACATACCTATTTCATGTAATTTAGTGTTTAGTAACATATTAGGGTTAAAACCCTACCCTAAAATAATTTTTCTTATGAACCTTTCTTTAGGTTCAGTTTTAACATATTATTTTTACCTATCAATTTGATCAATTTGTGGCCACTGTTTGGCCATACTTCCTTCATGGAAGTTGTTCCTCTATGTCTTATTTTTCCTTTCTGAATCATGTCATTTGGTTTTCTAGAACTCAAGTTATGGTCAAATAACCATAACTGGTTCATTTTCAAATTCTGGATCCTTAGCTAGGTGGATTTTGGAGTTACATTTTACCAATTTAATTGAACATATTGCAGTCACTTTTAGTGTAACACCCCTATTTGCATAGCCTGGTATATTTCACTGTTCCGGCGATCGGAGTTAGTCCGGACAATTAAGGGGATTAGAACCACACTTAAGACAACTAGATAAGCCATAAACACAAATAATTAGTAATTGTCAATTAGTTAAGTATAAATAAGAAAAACAGAACATAAGAAGTTAAACGAGCCGAGAGTCACAGCGATGGGTGACCTTTTCGGGAACGACTGCGAAGTCGATTTAAACTCAAATTTCGAACCGTAAAATATGACGCTGCGGTCCTTAGGACTATTACGAACATAGTGGAAAAGAGGAAATCATGAAAAAGAATTGTTAAGACAGTCAAATAATTAGGTCAGGGATTCGGAAGAAATATTGAATTATTCGCAAACCGAGTTGAACCGGCAAGGGGCAATTTGGTAAATTGACCCCGAGAGCTGACTCCTGACCTAACTATCAAATAAAATCGGAGAAAAGAAAATTTCAGAGTATGCCCTGTACAAACTGACATAATTTTCATTCAGGAAGCATGCCCAAAAAGTGACCAAAACCTAGTGAACAAATTGACCAAACTTGAAAAATCTCAGTCTGCTCTGTACAAACTGACTAAATGAATAGTGTTTATTCATTTAGCCATAACTTGAGCTAGGCAGGTCTAAATGACCTGAAATTTTACTAGTGGACAGATGAGATATAGACCTAAAACTTTCATATAGAATAGAAACCCAAATTATGTCATTAACCAAGTCATTTAGCCACCAAAAGTTGGTGACCTAAAACTGCCAGAACCAAAATTTCCCCAGAATTCTGGGTTAAGTCCAATCCGGGAGCCATGGTTCAAATGGCTATAACTTGAACTATAAAACTCCAAATGGAGTGATTCAAAAAGGAGAATTTAGTTAAGACAATAGGAAATATTTTCTATGAAGAAAGTTTTGCCAAATTCTAACAGTAAAATTACCAATGGAACAGTGCAACTTAATACACTAAAACTGAAAATTTGCAAATTTGCCTAAAAGACTTAGAATTTGAGTAAACAACCAAAACCAACAAAGTTAGTGACCAAAATGTGGTATGTGGGTGAAGTTGAAGTTCCCATACCTATTAAGCCTTAGAAAGTCAACAATTGACTTGAATAGTACTATTAAGAGTAACTCCAAAATGAAAATTTCCAAGAATGTTAGTTTAAGCATATTTGTGCTAGAATTAAGTATTTATGAATTAATTATTAGATTTATTTTGAAATAAGATACTGAAACACTATAAATTTTGTGTTTCAGCTGAAAAAGACCCGGAAGGTATAAGGGACTGAGTTAAGGCCTAGAGGCGACTCACGTCAGGTTTGTGCACAAAAATTTTAAATTATAGTTTTCATAATAGAAAGTGATTTGTTATACATTGTGAATGTGTTTGTTCATTATGAATTTCGAGAATGTTGTGTTGCCTATTCTACAATGCAAATTTGGAAGGAAAATTAATTATTGATTTGTATGAAATATTTGAACAATATGGTTTTGAATTTAGTTATGGCTTTGAAAATCTTATTTGAAAAATAGTGTTTTGCCTACTTTATAAATGAAAAGTTTAGAATGAAATATGATTTGTGAATTGTATAAAATATTTGAATAACTTGATTTAAATTGTTTTTAATTCACACTTGGCATACTAATATGTTCCTCCCCCACTTGTGGGGTGAGTTTGATATTTGATCACTTTCCTCCCTCTCTGGCTTTCCAGTTTGAGGGGCGAGTTTGGATGAGTACTCATTAGCTAGCTAGCCACCTCCCTCATTGATTTCGATTAGTGGGGTGAGTATGCCTTGTCGTGATGTACACACGACATGTTCGAAAATTTTGTGTCATGGCCTAAGTTGTGTTATTGTTTGGCAACACTATGTTTATTAAATTGTTTGATCAAGTTGTGCTATATTAAGCTTTGAATATGATTTGTTATAAATGTGATTTGAAAAAAAAAAATTGTGAAATGCGATTATGAGATTTTTGAATGACGATTTGTTCGTAAATGTTTTATATTATGCATTTTATGCTTTATTGGGCACCACTGAGTATTTATATACTCAGTGATAGCTTTAACTTGCTATCGCAGATAGAGAAAAGGCCATAGCAGCAGAGCAAGCTGCTACAGTTAGACAGGAGCACAATTGAAGAATTTTTGTACGGGTATTTGTCGATACCCTGGTAGTTTAGTTTGATGTAAATATGATAGTATGCATATGTATCTCTATAATTTGAGCAGTTGTACAGATAAAATTATAATAATATTATTTTTGAGATTTTGCATCTGTAAATTAACTTATGACTATAAATTAATGATTTAAAATGTAATGTGCATGAGTTATGAAATGTTTGAAATATTAATTCTTGATTTGAAATTTGGATTTTAAATTGAAGTGTTGCTATTGCTGTTGATTTGAAGTTTGGTGGTTGCAAATGGAGTTGTGATTGAGAAATATATTGGGAGTGTTTCTATTTTTAGGTTTTGAAGAACTGTTTTCTCAAAATACAGATGGCACTCTGCCAAAATTTAAAAAAAAAATTGTCGAGATTTTAAATATCCAAAAATTTGATTTATGTTTGGACTCTAAATGAAGGTTTTTTTAAATTAAAAAAAAAAAATTTACCCGCCAATTTCAAAATGAATGAAAATTGTTTTAAAATCCCTTGTAGTATATTTAATGGGTTACTGGTAGGTGAAGTATGGTAATTCATTAGGTGTACTACGGGAACATGTTACATCTTACGAGGAGTAGGGTGTGACATTTAGGCTTAGTGGTATCAGAGAAAGGTTTTAAAATAAATTTTAAACTGTTAATTTGAAATATTTTTTTGGTAAATACAACTGCTCAAATGTTTGATATATATGACATATTTACAACATGAATATGCACTAACGGAGGTCAACCTCCTTGTGTTTGTTGTCAAAGAGTAGAAAATTTCTGGAAAACATAATGGAGGAGGGAGATCATTCCGTAGAGCAATCTGTCGAGGCTGAGGCCCGAGGAGAAGCCCCAGCACTCCAGAATGTGAGTGGGTCAGCCACTCCAGCTCCTCCTCAAGCACCGCAGTTCCCTGCTCAGTTTGCACAGCAGATGGCCATGTTCTTTCAACAAATGGCAGGAAATGTGTCACCTCAAGCACAGACACAAGCACCTGTAGCACAACCACAGCCTTCGACTCGACAATATGAGAAATTAATGAAATTTGGGACTACATAATTCAAAGGAACAGTGGATCCACTGGAAGCAGAACAGTGGTTAGAGAGGATGGAGCAGGTTTTTAGAAAACTACAGTGTGCTGAAGAGTTGAAGTTCAAATATTTAGTATCACTTCTGTAAGGGGATGCATATGAGCAGTGGAAGACCATCCCCTACAGTCTGGTAGAGCCACCAGTCCTCACATGGGTAGACTTTTTAAGGGAATTTCAGCAAAAGTGGGTCCCTGATACTTATGTAGATATGAAGCTGCAAGAGTTTTTAAGGTTGAAGCAAGGGGATAGAACTGTAGCAGAGTATAAGCGGGACTTTTGAAGGCTAAGCCATTATGCTAGAAGCTTAGTCTCCACCCCCAGAGACCGGTGTAAAAGGTTTGAGGCTGGGTTGAGGCCTAGCTTGAGAATGCAAGTGGTAGGGTTCCGACACCAAAATTTTTCTGAATTGATTTCACAAGCCCTGGAACTGGAAAGGATAGAATCAGAATGGGCAATGAAAAAGAGTACACAAGAGAAAGAGAAAAATGAAAAGGTTACTAGTCAAGCTATTGAGAGTGGCTCTGGGAAAAGAAAACATTTTGAAGGATCTAGCTCGCATAAATTGGGTAGAGGTATATCTTCTAGACAGAAATCATCCCAATCTGATCCGCAAACTCAATAGAGATGCAGAAATACGCTATCGAATTGACTTTGTGAGACTTGTGGTAAACCACATAGTGGAGTATGTTATAGAGCTATAGGAGCATGTTTCAATTATGGAGGGACTGGTCATTTTGCTAAGGATTGTGTAAGTCCACGCTGTTATGGATCATTTACCACGGTAGAAGGATCAGCCCAAGTTTCTACCCCGAAGAATTTACCAACAGTTGGTAGAGGCAGAGGCAGAGGTAAGGGTAGTACACCTGGAAGTCAGAGTACTGTGAATCAACCAGGACAAGGTGATGCTCCAGTGAGAGTATACACTATGCGACAGAGGGACGAGGATGAGACTTCTGGTATGGTTGCTGGTATTTTCTCAATTCTTAACTAAGATATGTATATGTGTAAAAAAAAAAAAAAAACAATTTTGATATGTTAGTGACTAGTCTTTTTAAATTTAATTTTGGAAGAGTTTGTTAGTGAAAAGTATTTGCTAGCACACACGAATTTGTAAAGTTAATTAGTAAGCCTAATTATGTCAGGAAAGAGAACCTAAAATTAAGTTATAGTAATATAGCTACCTTAGATGCGGGTAAGGGTATTACTGCTGATAGATGTCAGTGGGTACCATAATCAAAATAAGTTTAAGATATTAGTGGATTAAAAGAAAATAATATATAGGGAAGTTTGTTCTATTGGGATGTATCGTAGCAACTATGCAATATTCTTGATGTTTGTGCTGTAAGCTGCAGATTACAGTACTGACTTGGGATTTATTGTGTAGAGCTACATACTACCCAATAATACACAAGAATAAGAATAGTTGCAAACGACATCTCTTTTGGTACAGTTACGATAAGATAAAGTTTTCTTATTGGAAAGGAGTTTGAAAATCCTAACCTGGGATTTAAAACTCTAAAGTTAGAATATTGAAAGGTTATAGTTCAGTACAAAAGAAAATAATGACTACACATCAGTGCAAAATAAGCTATAGAATATCAATAGATAAAAATAAATAGAACAGTAAGAAATGAGAAAAATACTAGATGAGGAATTGTCACCAAGGCAAGCAATTTACTTAAGATACATAACGATATTCCGAATTATTTTATCAAAAAAGAAATAAGTTAAACCAAAGAAAACAAGATAGTGCAAAGTGGCACATAGGCCTTAGTCATAAATGGAAATGGTAAGATAATGGTTATGGACCTATGGCCAAGAAAGAAACTACCACAAAAGAAAATAATTGCTAAAACAACAACAAGAAAAGATTGAAATATTATAAACTAAACTAAAGGTTACATCAAATGATCAAGAGATTTGATAAGAAAAGAGTAAAACTAAGTTCTCACCCATAGGATAACACGAGGTCCTTGAAAAGTGGATCCACTAGCACACAGATTCGCTTACCTCTAAAATTGAAATGAATTTGAATCTAACTTATGACAGGAGCTCATAAGAAACTTGGCACACGAGGTGAGCAATCGATGAGTAAATAGTATTGGTTAAAGTACTAAGGAACCATCATTCAGGCCAGGAAGCTACTTAGGAGCATGAATAGGACATGAAGAGGCAGCACCCATAACTTTTCAAAGACTGATACCAGGTAAAATTTCGAGGACAAAATTATTTTAAGGGGGGAGAATTGTAACACCCCTATTTGCATAGCCTAGTATATTTCACTGTTCCGATGATCGGAGTTGGTCCGGACAATTAAGGGGATTAGAACCACACTTAAGACAACTATATAAGCCATAAACACAAATAATTAGTAATTGTCAATTAGTTAAGTATAAATAAGAAAAACAGAACATAAGAAGTTAAACGAGCCGAGAGTCACAGCGATGGGTGACCTTCTCGGGAATGACTGCGAAGTCGATTTAAACTCAAATTTCGAACCATAAAATGTGACGCTGCGATCCTTAGGACCATTACGAACATAGTAGAAAAGAGAAAATCATGAAAAAAAATTGTTAAGCCAGTCAAATAATTAGGTCAGAGATCCAAAAGAAATATTGAATTATTCGCAAATCGGGTTGAACCGGTGAGGGGCAATTTGGTCAATTGACCCCGAGAGCTGACTCTTGACCTAACTGTCAAATAAAATCGGAGAAAAGAAAATTTCGGAGTTGGGAATTAAATTAAAGAACTAATAGAAAAATAAATAAAATAAAAAAGAGAAAATGAAAAAGGTGTACGGAGATGAAATCATGCATGACATCATGCATGATGCCATAAAGATTATAATTAATAAATTTAATTAATTTGATTTTTGGGTCTTCCATAAGGATAAAAGTCATAAAAGAAAAGAAAAAAAAAATAGCAAAAGTGTTCTTGTTCTTCTTCCCATATTGGCGCCTCACCCTCTCCCTCACTTCATCCACCATGAAAGCTCATCTTTGAGCTTGAAAAACCAAAAATCTCACCATAGAAAATTATTTTACCATGGTCAAAGCTTGTTTTTGCAACTAGAAGAGGAGATTGAAGAACAAAGAAAAAGAAAAAGGAAGAGAATTGAAGAATTGGACATCAAAGATTGAAGTTAGTGATTTAAGTTGCAAAGTTAGTTTATTAGTTGTGTTTATAGCTTGATTAATTTAGAAATAAACTTAAAATGAAATGACCAAAGTCCTTTTGAGAGACCAAAACTGAAAATTTACAAGTCCAATTGGTATGAGACCAATTGAGAATGAAAATAGACACTAAATGACACAATTTTCATTTAGGAAGCATGCCTAAAAAGTGACCAAAACCTAGTAAACAAATTGACAAAACTTGGAAAATCTCAGTCTGCCCTGTACAAATTTGGCCATAACGTGAGCTAGGCAGGTCTAAATGACCTGAAATTTTACCAGTGGATAGATGAGATATAGACCTAAAACTTCCATACAGAACAGAAACCCAAATTATGCCATTAACCAAGTCATTTAGCCACCCAAAGTTGGTGACCTAAACCGCTGTAACCAAAATTTGCCTGCACTGCAGGTTAAGTCCAATCCGGAAGCCATGGTTCAAATGGCTATAACTTGAGCTACAAAACACCAAATGGAGTGATTCAAAAAGGAGAATTTAGTTAAGATAATAGGGAACATTTTCTATGAAGAAAGTTTTGCCAAATTCTAACAGTAAAATGACTAATGGGACAGTGAAACTTAAGACACCAAAACTAAAAATTTGCAAATTTGCCTAAAAGACTTAGAATTTGAGTAAACAACCAATACCAATAAATTTAGTGACCAAAATGTGGTATGTGGGTGAAGTTGAGGTTCCCATACCTATTAAGCCTTAGAAAGTCAATAAATTGACTTGAATAGTATCATGAATAGTAACTCCAAAATGAAAATTTCTAAGAATGTTAGTTTAAGCATATTTGGGCTAGAATTAACTATTTATGAATTAATTATTGAATTTATTGTGAAATAAGATACTGAAACACTATAAATTTTGTGTTTCAACTGAAATAGACCCGAAAGGTATAAGGGACTGAGTCAAGGCCTAGAGGCGACTCACGTTAGGTTTGTGCACAAAAATTTTAAATTATAGTTTTCATAATGGAAATTGATTTGTTATACATTGTGAATGTGTTTGTTCATTATGAATTTCGAGAATGTTGTGTTGCCTATTCTACAATGGAAATTTGGAAGGAAAATTAATTATTAATTTGTATAAAATATTTGAACAATATGGTTTTGAATTTAGTTATGGCTTTGAAAATCTTATTTGAAAAATAGTGTGTTGCCTACTTTGTAAATGAAAAGTTTAGAATGAAATATGATTTGTAAATTGTATAAAATATTTGAATAACTTGATTTAAATTGTTTTTAATTCACACTTGGCATGGCAATACTAATATGTTCCTCCTCCACTTGTGGGGTGAGTTTGATATTTGATCACTTTCCTCCCTCTCCGACTTTCCAGTCTAAGGGGCCAGTTTGGATGAGTACTCATTAGCAAGCTAGCCACCTCCCTCATTGATTTCGATTAGTGAGGTGAGTATGCCATGTCGTGATATACACACGACATGTTTGGAAATTTTGTGTCATGGCCTAAGTTGTATTATTGTTTGGCAACACTATGTTTATTAAATTGTTTGATCAAATTGTGTTATATTAAACTTTGAAAATTATGATTTATTATAAATGTGATTTGAAAAAAAAAAATTATGAAATGTGATTATGAGAGTTTTGAATGACGATTTGTTTATAAATGTTTTATATTATGCATTTTATGCTTTATTGGGCACCACTGAGTATTTAGATACTCAGCGATAGCTTTAACTTGCTGTCGCAAATAGAGAAAAGGACATAGCAAGTGAGCAAGTCACTCTGATTAGAGAGGAGCACAATTGAAGAATTTTTGTACGGGTATTTGTCTATACCCTGGTAGTTTAGTTTGATGTAAATATAATAGTATGCATATGTATCTCTATAATTTGAGCAGTTGTACAGATAAAATTATAATAATATTATTTTGAGATTTTGCATCTGTAAATTAACTTGTGATTGTAAATTAGTAATTTAAAATGTAATGTGCATGAGTTATGAAATGTTTGAGATATTAATTCTTGATTTGAAATTTGGATTTAAAATTGAAGTGTTGCTATTGCTGTTGATTTGAAGTTTGGTGGTCGCAAATGGAGTTGTGATTGAGAAATATATTGGGAGTGTTTCTATTTTCAGGTTTTGAAGAACTATTTTCTCAAAATACAGATGACACTCTGCCGAAATTTTTGTAAAAATTACGGAGATTTTACATATCCAAAAATTTGATTTATGTTTAGACTCTAAATGAAGGTTTTTAAAATTAAAAAAAAAAAATTTACCCACCAATTTCAAAATGAATGAAAATTGTTTTAAAATCCCTTGTACCATATTTAATGGATTACCGGTAGGTGAAGTACGGTAATTCATTATGTGTACTACAAGAACATGTTACATCTTACGAGGAGTAGGGTGTGACATTTAGGCTTAGTGTTCTTCATAAAGTTTGTTGTCCTATGTCTTATGGTCACTCAAAATTTTGAATTGCAATTTTTATGGTTTTGTAGAATTATTTATAGCCAAATAATTAGCCTGGACTCAAGTACCCTGTGCCAACAGGATTCCAGATCAGGTTAGCGGCTTTGACTCAACTTTTAGGATTTGTACATTTATAATTTGAGCAAAGTGTCTGAAACAAGGTTGGATTCCTATTTTTTAGGTTTCTAGAACAATATAGCTCATCCCAATTGGAGTTTCCTAGTGGGAGATATGACTAAAAGACTGTTCTAGGGTCAAATGCTCCCTCAGGCAATTTCCAGAATTTGCATACTAAATTGACCTGGCCAATTGACCTAGTTCCCTTGATTTTTGGGTTCTGGTCAAAATACCAATATTGTAGACTTATATCTTATGGAAAATTTTTCCATTGGTTTCATTGCATTTGGATTTTTGTAGACCAAGTTATGGCCTTTTTGCCAAAATTGGTCAAGTAAGCCTATGTCTAGCAATTTTCTGGGCCATATGGTTCTGGGCAGTTTAGTGACCTAACTTGGGCCAACAATTTGGTTTGGTTTAAGGGATTCTGGGCTCTGTAGTCTTCATGAAAGTTGTAGTCCTATATCTAAGCTTTCCAGTGGTATAAAATTCAGGTCATTTAGACCTGTCTAGAGGGAGTTATGGCCAAATGAATGTATACTTTTCATTTGGTCATTTTTCTGGGTTCACTATATGGTCATCCAGATTGACACAGAATTTAGGTCATTTTGTGGACAGAATTTGGGCATGATTTCTTCATAAAAAATGGAGTATTTTAGGTTTTATTTCATTTTCAATTGGCCTCATACCAATTGGAGTAACAAAATTTTAGTTAAGGCTTAAAACATTCACTAGATTACAAAGTTTCAAACTTGCATGGAAAATGTACACTGTCAAATTTCATTTCCTCCAACTTCCAAACTACAAATCGGCATTTATGGCACTTCTAAACATCATCAACTAAGTTAAATTCCAGCAATTACACAAACTCTCCAACAGTTAGGTCAAAACCCTAACGCAAATTATCAAGATCAATCATACACATGTAATCAAATTTCTAACACATATAACTTTATCTACTTATCCATCAACATCACTAATCACCATTTACATGAATGAATTTATCAAACTCCCACATTTTCTAAGGCTGTCGAAATGAGGCTTCCAAAGTTTCTTATCATTTGCTTTCAATTTTATGTTATACTCACTCATTTCAACCTCAATTCAAGATTTAACTAAGGAAGGAAGAGAAAACATGCACTAACCTTTAATGGCTGCTTCTCACCCTTGTGAAAACTTCCTTATTTCTTCTTTCCTTGGCTGCCTATAGACTTCCCATGGTGTGGGGATGAATTTTAATGAAGATGGTTTAGGATTTTATGAGAAAAAAAGGGGAGAATCAAGCTTGAAAAAAAAAAAGAACAATGGAGGAAAGCTCCTAAGGTGTTTCAGCCATGGTGATGAGATGAAGAAGATGAAGTTTTGAGTGGGTTAGTTTTTATCACCTTTTGCCTATTTATACCCCACTACAAATTAATTTATTAATTACAATAATTAAAGTTTTAACATTTCTAATAATTCCCCTTACGTTCCTTTAATTACATTACATATAGTTTCATATTTTCATGGGATTTTCAAAATTTTTAATATTACTCATTTTAATGGACATTTAGGTCAAAAGTTGATTCTAGGTGCCAAATGATCAAAATGCCCCTCTTCGAGTTATAGTCAAATTTTTTTGATAATACCGACTAAATTTCTGACCTGATAGTTCCTTTAATTTTATACTATCTATTTCATTTTTATTTTCATCTGTATCGATTAACTAAATTTTCTTTGACATTTTTAATGTCATTTGTATCTCAGTAAACCTATAATTAAGTCCCAAAAATTATATCCTAGGGTTTTTCATAGGTCTGCAATCGTCAACTGTCTACTCAATGACTTCCCAGTACTGTCACCCTTTGCTGTGGTTTCGGCTCCTTTAACCTAGTTACATTTCATTTCTTTTATTTTCCCTTAATTTTTCTTCGTTTTTATTTCATCAATTTATGTCTCCTCACTCTAGTTTAACTATAGTTCCAGATATTTTGACTGTTCGAACAGACGTTAGTCGTTAAAACAGTAGAACATACGGACTACCTATAGTGAAGGTGTTACAATTCTTCCCCTCTAAATAAAAATTTTGTCCTCAAAATTTACCTGATGTGAAGAGCTAAGGGAACTGCTGCCTCATCATCTCCTTGCTTTCCCATGTTGCCTCTTCTATGTTGTGGTGTAACATCCTCACTTTAGCTAGTCAATACAGACTACTGTTCCGGTGACCAATGTCGGTCCAGGCAGCTAGAATGTTTGAAATTGTAAATAGACTAGAGTGAGGAGTTATAAAGAAACTAAATAATGCTCATAAAAATCAAGGAAAATTTTTAGAAACGAAATATACTAAGGTTAAACGAGCCAAAACACCAGGGATGAGTAACCCGAAAGGGAAGTGACGGTGAAGGCTATTAGCAACTCTAGACCTGGGGGAAAAATTATAAAATAATTTTTGGGACTCCAGAGAAGGGTCATTGAGGTTTTTATGGCATTAGAATGCCAAGAAAATGCTTAGAAAATTTTTTCTATTAGTACACACAATTTTGGCTCGTTAAGCCAAACAGAGGGCATTTTGGTCATTTTGTGTTCAGAGATGATTTTTGGCTAACTTGTCCATTTATATAAATAATTTATATGACATAAAATGTGAATAAATGTTGTTAAAATTTTAATTGAAATTAAATAGAGAAGAAAAGGATAGAAAATATAAGAAATTGGAATTATGACATCATAATGATGTCATTAAAATTCTCCCAACCAATCCAATGTTGACACATGGCATAAGTTTATTTAAAAGAGACTAAATAGGCAGAAAAATGAAGAAAAAAATTAGAACTCTCTTCACTCTTCTTCTTGCCGTCACCCTTCCCTCCATGGCCACTATGAGCAAGCTTTTTAAAGCTTGATTTCCCTAGCTTTTACCCAACTAAACCCTATATTCCCAACACAAAAAAGTGTTCTTACATCTTGGAGAGTCTTTTGGAGCAAAAAGAAAAGAAAAAGAATAACCCTAGCAAGTGGGAATTTCACTCCATTAGAGGTTTGTGACCTAACCTTGGTTTTCACTTTAAATTCATGTTAAAGGACTATGAATGAGTGCAAATTACAAAGAAATTTATTAAATACCATTTGTATGCCATCCCATAATTCGGCAGCCTTGGTTGGGGTAAGATTGTGATGATTTTTATGGAGTTAAAATGGTAGTATGGCTGCCCTCAATATGCATCTCTTGAGTGGAGTGATGAAATGCAAATGATAATGCATGGTTGACGATGTTTGAGTTAGGGTTTGGGATGAAAATGAGACTTTGATCATGTGATGATGAAAGTAGGTTTTAATGTCAATTAGTGACCATTTTGTTTTGTTTGAATAAAAAATGAAGTAGATTGTGTAGTGGGATTTGAGTTTGGTGTGGCTGCCCTTGGTGACCTATAGGACTGGGCATGAGTCCAACAGGTTTAGGCAGCAATAACTGGAGTTGTAGAGGCTCAATTGGTGCAAGGTTAATTGTAAATGAACTAGACACATAATGGCACAACTTTTGTAAAGAAACCATGCACAGAAAACCAAACCAAGTTAACCTAAAGATTGCCCTAATTCGGGTGACCTGCATTCTACCTAGGCAAAATGACCAAATGAACAATATTTAGTCAGTTGGACATAACTCAGCGTATAAAAGTCCAATTGACCTGAAATTTTACCAACAATAAGATGAGATATACACCTACAACTTTCATGAAGAAACCTAACCCAAATTATGACCATAACATATTCAAAAATTGACCTGCATTCACTGCTCCTAATACTGTAGATTTGGTTAGTCTAGAATTCTGGAAAAATTATAATCCGGCTAGTTGTGGTTTTTGGGCCATAACATGAGATACAAAACTCCAAATGGAGTGACTCAAAAAAGGAAATGTAACTAGACAAAATAAGGAATAACTTTCTTGCTGATTATTTTTCCAAATTTCCACTACAAAAATGACTAATGGAACAGTAAACACAAAGTTTAAAAACTGAAAATTTGGAACAATTAACATTAAGCTTAGAAATGGTATTGGCAACCAATACCAACAATTTTAGAATGCAAAATGTGGTATGTTGGGAGTATTAAAACCAATGTACCTATTGTCCATGTAAAAGTCAACATTTTGGTTAACTAATGAATTAAATAGTAACACCAAAACTTGAATTTCAAGAATTGTGAAACTTAAAAGTGTAATATGCCCTAGTATACCTAGCAAGATTGGTTTGGATAAGTTGTTATGCCAATAGAGTTCTATTAGCAGTACTGCATATAGCTTCATGCCATTCTGTGTTTCATGGCCTCCCATGCCATTTTGTGACATAATAGTCTTTGGCTATGTTATTTGAATTGTTATACTCCTTTTTTATCCCTGATAATTATTACAGCTTATTACCTATTATGTTGCACACCGGGAGACGCAATGTGACCGATGGTGTGATGGTCTGAGGTACTTAGTATCCAGTCCCAGTTTACCCATTTATCCAGTCCAGTCGACTAGTATGGGTTACTCGGGTAATGATAATAAATCTTACCGGACTTTAATCGAATAATACTGCAATAAATATCAGGAATTATGTCTACCAAAAATGTAAATACACATTCTGCATATTTATTTTATTTTAGTTATTTTATTTTATTCTATTTTGTCACCATTAAGCAGAATTGCTTAGCGTGCCGCTTTTGCCACGTGTAGGTACTGGAGACATAGCTGGGGAGCCCAGCAGACATCAGACCGGGTGAACTTTCAGAGCTGCATACTGAGTCCAGAGTTACCTCACATATATAGTGCACTTGGTAGGATATTAGGACTTTGGGTGGCATTTTGTATTTTTCATTTTCTATTAGTTTTGGATTGTAACTATAAACTCTTGAAATTATTTGATAATGTAAATATATGAAATTTCATGTTATTGAAATTTTCTATATATTATGTGGAAAAACGAAATGTTGAGAAATATTTATAAATGTGCTTCAAGTGATAAAGTAAACAGAAAAATTATGAAAATAGTGTTGTGATTTTGAGATTGAGTTGAGATGTGTGTATAATGGAGTTCTGGATTTGGAAATTATATTGGAAGTGTCTTTTAAACAGGTTCAGAAGAACTGTTTTTCCAATTTATAGCCGACACTCAGCCGGATTTTCTATAAAAATTGCGAAAAAAATTCAGATTTATCAAAAATTGTAAATAAATGAATAAAAAGAGATAAATTATAATGGAAGTATGAATTGGTGCTCTGGCACACTGAGTGGCATATCTTGCTCAGCTACACTGTAGACAGGTAAGGGGTGTCACATTTAGTGGTATCAGAGCATCGGTTCAGGCGTTTCTGGGCCTAGATAGAGTGCATACCATTGCATTGCATTTGTAAGTATTGAGGTGACAATGATGTAGATCTGTTTGTTTTCTTATTTTGAATAGGATATGGATCCTACTTGTCAAAGAGCAGTTGATGAAGAGGTGGAGAGTCGTGCTCCACCAAGGGCTGAATCTGGGGCTAGGGGAGAATCTGCTCCACTAGCAGCTGAGGCACCTGCCCAACCTCAGTTTGCACTATTTCAGCAAATGACCAAATTCTACCGGCAAATGATGGGGGCAATTCCACCACCATAACCACAGCCACAACCTCCACTAGCACCACAAAAGTCCCATCTGGAGAAACTGCAAAAACATAGGGTTATGGATTTCTTTGGGAAGAGGGAGGATGATCCCATGACAGTAGAAAACTGGTTGGATAGAACCATCAGAGTGCTGAAACAACTTAACTGCACCCCCGAGCAGAACCTGGAGGGTGCTGTGTCCCTGCTTCAGGATGATGCATATCAGTGGTGGGACACAGTAACCAGAGAGGTGCAATCAGAACGGATCACCTGAGAATTCTTGCTCACAGAGTTCAGGAAGAAATATGTTAGCAAAGTGTGTTTAGAAGAGCCAAGAAGAGAATTTATCAGTATGAGACAGAAACAATTATCAGTGGTAGAGTATGAGCGGGAATTCATCAGACTGAGCCGGTATGGGAGGGAGATAGTCCCTACAGAGGCAGAGAGATGCAGAAGGTTCAAAGAAGGGCTCAATGACAATATCAAAGTCATGATCAAAAGTAGATTACGTAAGCATTGGAGATTACGGATTTCGCTAAACTAGTAGATGCTGCATCAAAAGTAGAAAGGTTTTGAATAAATGAGCAAACTAGAAGGGAAAGACAGCAGAAGAGGGGTCCAGGTTAGTCCAGTACATTTTCTGCTCCTAGTAAGAAAAGTAAAAGTCCTCCTGCTCAGGGTTCAGGACAACCACAAGGTCAGGGTCAGTCCCAGGGATCCAGACCATAGTTCACACCTAGGAGAGGCCAGTGCACACCATCAGTGGGCAGCTCTCCAGGGATGGTGTTCAGGGGACCAGCCCCAGCAACTTTTGCCTATCTATACTGCCAGAAGTGGCATAAGGGGGACTGTTGGGGAGTGACCAGTGCATGCTTACGGTGTGGATCTACAGAACATCAGATAAAGAATTGTCTGAAGAGGACTACTACAGTCGCTCTAACACAAGCTGACAGACCTGCTCCTACACCACAAAGGGGTAGGAAGCCCGATAAATCTGAGGTAGCTAGTCCATCACTGAGGCCTGCATCCGAGTCAGCTGAGAGGCCAGAGACTAGAGTACTTGCCAGGGCCTATGCCATCAGAGCTGAGGAGGAGCAAGATGCCCCGGATGTCATCAGGGGTACGTTTTCCCTCTACAACACTTCTGTTCATGCATTGGTGGATTCAAGATCCACTCATTCCTACATTTGCATCAAACTACCAATAGAGAGGGGAGTTCTAGCAGAGGAGAGTGATCAAGACATTCTGGTCACAAATCCACTAGGCCACAGCGTGGTAGTGAATAAAGTATATAAAGGTTGCCCGTTGAGGATTCAGGGGTATGAATTCTTGGCAGACCTAATTGAATTGCCCTTCCACGAGTTTGACGTGATTTTGGGAATGGACTAGTTGTCACGTCATCAGGCAATAATTGATTACAAATTGAAGAGGATTTCTCTGAAAACTTATGAGGATAATAAGATTACTGTGGTCGGTGAAAGGACAGATTTCCTGTCCAATGTTATCTCAGCCACAGTTGCAAGAAGATTGATGAGAAAAGGCTGTGAAGCTTACCTAGCACACGTGGTTAATACTAGGCAGGCTAAGCCAAATCTGTGTGATATACCCACAGTAAGAGACTTCCCAGATGTATTTCCTAAAGAGTTGCCTGGTTTACCATTAGAAAGGGAAGTCGAGTTTGCTATTGAGGTAATGCCAGGTACATCACCCATTTCTATTGGTCCTTATAGGATGGCACCCACTGAATTGAGGGAGTTGAAAATTTAGTTGTAAGAGTTACTCGATAAGGGGTTCATACGCCCCAGTGTATCACCATGGGGAGCACCGGTGCTATTTGTAAAGAAGAAGGATAGAACCTTGAGATTGTGCATTGATTACCGGCAGTTGAACAAGATAACTATGAAGAATAAATATCCATTGCCTAGAATTGACGATCTGTTTGATCAGTTGAAGGGAGCCAGTGTATTTTCAAAAATTGATCCCAGATCAGGGCATCATCAATTGAGGGTAAAGGATGCAGATGTGTCAAAAACTATATTCAGAACCCGATATGGGCATTATGAATTTTTAGTGATGCCGTTTGGGTTAACAAATGCACCAGTAGCATTTATGGACCTTATAAACCGTATCTTTCATCCATACTTAGATTGGTTTATAGTGGTCTTTATTGATGATATTCTGGTGTATTCCAAGACCAAGGAAGAACATGATGAACATTTGAGAATTGTTCTGCAAACCCTGCGAGAAAAGAAGCTGTATGCTAAGTTGTCCAAATGTGACTTCTGGATGAGTGAATTCTCCTTTCTTGGACACATAGTATCAGCTGAGGGGATTAGAGTGGATCCCAAAAAGATAGAAGCAGTGATGGAACGGAAGCCTCCCAGAAATATAACTGAGGTCAGAAGTTTCTTAGGGTTAGCTAGGTATTATAGAAGATTTGTGAATGGGTTCTCTTTTATAGATCAAAGATCTGGAGACAGTATTTGTATGGGGAGAAACGCTACATTTACAAAGATCACAAGAGCTTAAAGTACTTAGGCACCCAGAAGGAATTGAACTTAAGGCAGAGGAGACGGTTAGAACTGATTAAAGACTATGATTGCTTAATAGACTATCAGCCAGGGAAAGCAAATGTAGTGGCTGATGCCTTAAGTCGCAATACTATGGCAAGTCTCAGAGTTTCTCCTTTATCCATGGTACATGAATTGAAAGCACAGCATGCCAGTTTAGAGATTGATGATGAGGGACAGACAGTAGTTGCATGGCATGTACAGCCAGTGTTGATTGATCAGATCAGAATGGCTGCTCATAATGATGATAAATATCAGAAGCTACTGAAAGAAGTCTACCAAGGCAAGAAACTTGAATTCTCTGTGAGAGATGATGGTTTCCTACTACATCAGGGCAGAATTTGTGTTCCCAGTGATGTGAAATTAAGACAGATCATTATGAAGGAAGCACATGAGTCTCCTTTTGCTATGCACCCTAGTGGAACTAAAATGTACAGAGGGCTGAAAGACCAATACTGATGGATGGGCATGAAGAGGTATATAGCTGAATTTGTTTCCGAATGCCTAACTTGTCAGCAAGTAAAGGCAGAACATCAAGTTCTAGCTGGTTTGTTACATCATTGCCAGTACCAGAGTGGAAATGGGAGCGGATAACTATGGATTTTGTGATGGGACTTCCGAAGACACAGAATAGTCATGATGTAGTATGGGTTACAGTTGACAGACTGACCAAATCTACTCACTTTTTGCCAGTTCGGATGGACTATAGCCTAAAAAGATTGGCCAGATTGTACATAAATGAGATTATAAGACTGCATGGAGTGCCAGTATCGATTGTAACTGACAGAGATCCTAGGTTCACTTCTAGATTCTAGGGTAGTCTGTAGAGAGCTCTAGGAACTAGATTGAACTTCAGCACAGCATTCCACCCACAGACAGATGGCCAATCTGAAAGGGTAATTCAGATATTGGAGGATATGCTACGGGCTTATGTGATTGAATTTGAAGGTAGTTGGGATACACACTTGCCTTTGATTGAGTTTGCTTATAACAACAGCTACCAATCAAGCATTAGGATGCCTCCATATGAAGCTTTGTATGGCAGGAAGTTCAGAACTCCCCTATGTTGGGATGAAGTAGGTGAAAGAAAGATGATTGAACCAGAAATTGTTCACCAGATAGAGGAAAACATCAGATTGATCAGAAATAGACTCAAGGCTGCATCAGACCGTCAGAAGTCCTATGTTGATCTGAAGAGAAGAGATATTGAATATGCAGTGGGTGATAAGGTATTCCTCAAAGTTTCTCCTTGGAAGAGGATTATGAGATTTGGCAAAAAGGGGAAACTGAGTCCTCGCTTTATCAGACTATATTAGGTTCTGGAAAGAGTGGGTCCTTTGGCATATCGGTTGGCATTACCTCTAGAGCTAGAAAGGACACATAGTGTCTTCAGTGTGTCCATGTTAAGGAGGTACAGATTTGACCCATCTCATGTACTATCAGTTGAAGAGATTGAGGTAAATCCAGACCCCTCATATGAGGAAGAACCCATAGAAATTCTGGCATATGAGGTGAAGCAGCTGAGGAATAAACAGATACACCTGGTTAAAGTGTTATGGAACCATCATTCAGGCCAGGAAGCTACTTGGGAACGTGAAGAGCACATGAGGAGAAAGCACCCACATCTGTTCAGAAACTGATGCCAGGTAAAATTTCGAGACAAAATTTATTTTAATGGGGAGAGAATTGTAACACCCTTATGTTCGGTAGTGCGTTCTACTGTTCCGGTGACTAGTGTTGTCCGAACAGCTAGGATGCCTAGAACTACATTTAAATATTGATGAGGAGACATAAAATAATGAAATACAAGAAAAAAAAATAAAGGAAAAATAATAGCAATAAAATGTAACCAAGTTAAACGAGCCGAGAACCCTAGCGATGGGTGACCGTACCGGGAAGTTACGGCATGGATAGTTGACTAGCCCTGGACTGCGGGGAATCCTAGAAAATATGTTTAAGACTTAAATAAACATCTATTGAAGCATAAATATCATTAGAAATATCAAAGAAAGATTAATTAATTAGTACAAAGAAAAATAATAAATCGAGAAAATGACAAAACTCGGTGTTACCGAAAAATCGGGAATGCAACCTGAACAGGGGCATTGTGGTCATTTGACACCCTGAGTTGTCTTTTAACCTAAATGTCCATTAAAAATAAATGATATTACACTTGGAAAATATCATGAAAATTAAAATTAAAGTACATAATATAAATGATGGAAGTTTGGGGTATAAAAATGAAAATTTAGAAAGTTAGAATAATTAAACATTAAAATCATGTAAGTGCACCACTAAGGCAGATTTAGGACCACTATATAAGCTAAATGGACAGTTGAACATCATCTTCAACCTCAAAGATAAGAACCAGCTGAATCCTTTTCTTCTCTTAAATTCATCCATGGTCGTCCATGGCCAAGCTCTCTCTTACCATGATCCAAGCCAATTTTCTTTCATTATCCTTCACTAAAGTTGTTCTACACAACTTGGGCAGTAGATAGGCAGCAAGAAATTTAAGTTTTGGTGAGGTTTTGAAGAATTTCAAAAGTGGTAAGTATGTATTTTTTATTCTTGTTTCATTAAACCTTGAATGGATGTTGTGGGTAGTTGATTTCTGGAAAAAATTTTGAAGTTTGATGTTTTAATGGAGATGTACATTTTGGCAGCCATGGAATCTCAATAAAAAACAATTTATTCTTGCATGTAAATAGTGGTTTGGATGATGATTTAAATGTTTAATAGTATTGAAGGTGAATTCCATGTGTAAGGTTTGAATTGGAAGCTTGAAAAGTGAAAATGGAAATTGATGGGTATGTGTAAAATTGTGGTAGCCTTATGAAGAAGATCAAAATGTGTTGTTTCATGGTTTAGTTTATGGAATTATATTGTTGAATTATGTTATTATGGCAGCATGTATATGTGTATAAAGGTTTGAAAATGGACATGTAAATGAGCTATGTCATGTGGTTAAATTGTTTGTAATTGGACTTGGAAAATTCTGTACTATAATGTGCATATTGAGAATGGTTATAAGCTGCCAAAATGACCAAAAATGAGTTGCTAAATGTGTTTATGTTATGGTACAAACCAGAAATGACATGAAGGAAATAACTTGGTAAGCATAGGATGTGTATTTGGTAAAGGGTGGACAATGTACAATAGGACAGTATATATTTTGGCTTAGAACCTTAAGTGTGTGGCTCCAATTGGTATGAGACCAATTGGAGGTGAAACTAGGCACAAAATGTGCCAACTTTCATGAAGGAAGCTTACCAAAATTCTGCCTAGAAGGTAACTTGAACAATGACCAAATTCGGATTAGTGAAATGAAAGCCTGAAAATTGACCATTTGGGCAGCAGTTGGTGTTTTGGCCATAACTCACTCAAAACAGGTCCAATTGACCTAAACTTTTTACCATGAATAGTTGAGACATATATATACAATTATTATGAAGAAACCAAAGCCAAGAAATGGCCAAAACCAAGCCAAAGAGCTTGCACAAGTTTAGGTCCAAAAACTGGCCGAACCAAAAGTGACCTAAAAATGACCTAAAGCTACCATTTTGGTAAATTCTATCCAGCATTGGTAAATTGACCATAACTTGGTCTACACAACTCAGAATGACCTGAAATTTTTCCCCACGTGCAATAAGACATAGACCTACAAGTTTGTAGTTTTGACCAAAACCCAAAAATCAAGGAAACTAGGTCATCTGGCTTGGTCAAATTAGTGTACCGGAATCCGACAAATTGCAATAAAATGCAATATACATGAAAATGAATTGGGTAACATGTACCAACACTAAAAGGCTATTAAATATGACACATTGGTAACATTAAAACCTAATTCACCTAGACTGCATCGAGAGTCAACATCTTATGTTGACTAAGGAAATAATAGAATTCAATAAATTAAGTATTAAGCTTTATTCTTTGAGACAGTTTAAATGAGTACTGAAACACTTCAAATTGTTTATTTCAGTTAGCAAAGACTCAGGGAAGGGGAAGGAAACACTGACTCAGAGCCAAGAGAAAGTTATCAGAGGTTTGTGCACAACAGTTACTCCTTTTGAATTTTTCAATTGAAATAAATTATGACTATTTGTATATTATTGTTTTAAATTGTGAAAAATTATTTGAATGATATTTGATGGATACTTATTGATTGAAAAGCATTGTAAATGGTTTGAAACCACAGCTATCATGTATATTGATTGAATTCCTCGCTAGCTTGTCAAGTAGGATGAATTGAATTCCCTCTCTAGCTGAAGTGTTGAGGTGTGTGCCTGTTGAGGACGAATAGAATGAGTACTCATATTATTACTAGCTAGCTATGTTATTCCTCCCTAGCAATCGGTGTAACACCCCTAAGTTCGGTAGTGTGTTCTACTGTTCCGGTGACCAGTGTTGTCCGGACAGCTAGAATGCCTAGAACTACACTTCGATATGAGTGAGGAGACATTAAATAATGAAATACAAGAAAAGAAAATACAAGAAAAATAAAGGAAAAATAATAGTAAAGAAATGCAACTAAGTTAAGCGAGCCGAGAACCCTAGCGATGGGTGACTGCACCGGGAAGTCACGGCGTGGACCGTTGACTAGCCTTGGACCGTGGGGAACCCTGAAAAATATTTTTAGGAGTTAAAGAGACATCAATTGAAGTAGAAATATCATTAGAAATATCAAAGAAAAATTAAATAATTAGTACAAAGAAAAGTGAGAAATCAAAAAACGGACAAAACCCGGTGTTACCGAAAAATCGGGAATGCAACCCGAACAGAGGCATTGTGGTCATTTAACACCCCGAGTTGTCTTTTGACCTAAATTTCCATTAAAAATAAATAATATTACACTTGGAAAATATAATGAAAAAATTAATTTAGTGGTACCTAATGTAAATAACAAAAATGGAGTAATTATCACTTAAAACTTATTAAATGATTATCCTAGCATGAGTGGAGCACTATGGGAATTAAAAATTCACTAAGTGGGCAGATTACTCCACTAATGTCTTCTTCTTCCTCTCAAATCCTCACTTTGCCGAATTGAATTTTCTCTCCATTGTCCACCATGGCCACACCTTGCATGCAAGCCCCACTCCTAATGATCAAGCCACAATTTCTCCAATTGTTCTTCATTAAACTTGTTCTACACATCATGGGCAGCATGTAGGAAGCAAGAAAAAGAAGTTTTGGTGAAGACTTAAGAAGTCTCATCCATAGGTAAGTTTGAGTTTTTGAATATTGCTTTGTTAAAGTTTGTAAGCATGTTATGGGTGTTTGAATTATGAAGAAATTTTTGAGGTTTGATGTTGAATGGGAATGTGTAATTTTGACAGCCATGGAAATACCTTGAAGGCAAGTTATTTGTGCTTGTAAATGGTGAATTAAATGATTGATTAAATGTATATTGTGTAGGAAATTGTTTAGGTGATGTATACTTAGTATATGTAAATGTAAAATGAAATTTAAAGCTTGGAAAGTAATGGAATGTAAGTGTACCATTGTGGCAGTTTGCTAACCCTTGAAGAATGCTGGAATTCATGCTTGGTTTATGGAATAATGATGTTAAAATGTGTTGGTTGTTATGGCAGTTTGAATGTATGTATATTGGTGTGAAGGTTGGACATGTGAATGAGCTTGGTTATGGAGTTAAATTGTTGTAAATTTAGTTGGGCAAATTCTGTACTTGTTGGTGCACATTGAATTTAATTGTAAGCTGCCAAAATGACCTATAATGTGTTGTGAATTATGTTTAGGTCATGGTACAACCAGAATTAATTTGAATGTTAAGTTTGGTGAGTATTAAAAGTGATGTTTGATATGTATGCAAGAATTGCAATAAGGCAGTTTGTATTTTAGGCCTATAACTTTAAGTGTTTGGCTCCAATTGGTATGAGACCAATTGGAGGTGAAACTAGGCACAAAATGTGCCAACTTTCATGAAGGAAGCTTGCCAAAATTCTGCTTGTAAGGTAGCTTGAAAAATGACCAAATCCGGATTAAGTGCAAATGAGGCCTGAAAACTGACCATTTGGGCAGCAGTTAGTGTTTAGGCCATAAGTCACTCAAAACAGGTCCAATTGACCTGAAATTTTAACCATGAATAGTTAAGACCCATATCTACAAGTCTTATGAAGACACCAAAGCCCAGAAATGACCATAAGCAAGTCAAACAGCTTGCACAAATTCGGATCCAAAAACTGGCCGAACCTAAAATGACCTAAAGTGACCTAAAATGACCAATTTTGGTGCAATTTGACCAGCAATAGTAAAATGACCATAACTTGGCCTACATAACTCAGAATGACCTGAAATTTTTCCCCGCGTTCCATAAGACATAGATCTACAAGTTTGTAGTTTTGACCGAAATCCGAAAACCGAGGGAACTAGGTCGTCCGGCTAGGTCAAACTAGTATCCCGGAATCCAGCAAATCACAAGAAAATGCAGTATACACGGAAATGAATTTGGTAACATGTACCAACCCTAAAAGACTATCGAATGTGACATATTAATGACATTAAAACCTAAATTACCTAGAATGTACCAAGGGTCGACATAGTAGGTTGACTAAGTGAATAAATGAATTCAGTGAATTAATTATCAAGCATTATCGTTAGAGACAGTTTAAATGAGTACTGAAACACTTCAAATTGTGTTTCTCAGTTAGCAAAGACTCAGGGAGGGGAAGGAAACACTGAGTCAGAGCCAAGAGACAGTTATCAGAGGTTTGTGCACAATAGCTATTCCTTTTGAAATTTTCAATTGAAATAAATTACGATTATTTATATGTTATTGTTTTAAATTGTGTTTGTGCACAATAAGTATTTCTTTTGAATTTTTCAATTGAAATAAATTACGATTATTTCTATGTTATTGTTTTAAATTGTGTTTGTGCACAATAATTTTGATATTTACTACTTTTACTAGCAAATTTATTTGGAGAAATGAGTTATGAATAATTTTTTATTGCTTTGGTTTTGGGAATATTATTTGAAACTTATTGTGTTGCCAACTTTGCAAATGGAAATTTTGAGATAAAATGTGATTTATGGTTTGTATGAAATATTGTGATTTGAAATTGTTTTGATTCACTTGACATGACATTGTTACTATGTTCCTCCTCCATTTATGGGGTGAGTGTGATTATGTTTCCCCCTCTTTGACTTGCCAGTCTGAGGTGAGTGTGGATGAGTACTCATTATTCAGCTAGCTTCCTCCCTCATTGATTTCGATTATTGGGGTGAGTGTGTCTTGTCGTGGTGTACAACACGGCATGTGTGGAAAAATTGTGTCATGGCCTAAATTATGTTATCGATTGGCAACATTGTATTATTCAGTTATTTGATCGAATTGTGTTATTGATTTGCAAAACGGTATTATTCAGTTATTTGATCGAATTGTGTTATTGATTTGCAAAACGGTATTATTCAGTTATTTGATCGAATTATGTTATTGATTTGCAAAACGGTATTATTCAGTTATTTGATCGAATTGTGTTATTGATTTGCAAAACGATATTATTCAATTACTTGATCAAATTTGTGTTAGGTGAATTTTGTAAATTGTCAAATGGAATTGTGAATCATTTGATTTGTGAATTGTCAATAAAAGATTTATATATCGCATTTCAAATTATTATTGTGCACCACTGAGTAAATTTTACTCAGCGATAGCTTTTCATTGCTGTCGCAGGTAGACAAACTGACAGGGCAGCAGACTAGGCTGCTAGTACATTCAGCGAGAAATCATCGGGTATATTGAGTATACCATATTCTGCATTTTATATTGTAATGTATGTTCACTGTATGCATATAGTGTTCTTGGTTTTGAGCAGTTGTAAATTAAAATTGTAAATTAAAGTTGTAAAATA
This sequence comes from Hevea brasiliensis, assembly GCF_030052815.1. Taxonomy (NCBI): domain Eukaryota; kingdom Viridiplantae; phylum Streptophyta; class Magnoliopsida; order Malpighiales; family Euphorbiaceae; genus Hevea; species Hevea brasiliensis. The sequence goes on along the minus strand of NC_079503.1, from coordinate 37,169,660 downwards.
AATTATGAGTTATTTGGACTTGTAAAAATTGTATTATATTTCTTATATCTCAGTCTTTGAAAAATTATTGTGAATTTGTGTTGAATTATGCTAGAGTTTGAGATTGAGAAAAAATATTGAAGTGCTTTTTACAGGTTTTTGAAGAACTGTTTTATCCAAATTATGGAGAACACTCTGCCAAAATTTTTTTTACAGAAATTACTAATAGTCTAAATGTGTTAGTTAATTCACCTCAGTTCAAAAAGGTTTTTAACACCTGTAAATAGTGCTCACCACTGTAAAAGAAGTAAGAAAAGTTTTTTGAAAATCCCTTGTAGTGTATTTAATGGGTTATCAGTAGGCGAAGTTGGTAATTCATTAGGTATACTACGGGATCATGTTATGCCTTACAGAGGGGTAGGGTGTGACAATCGACTTTTGGGATGAATTGAATTCCTCACTAGCCATCGGCTTTTGGGATGAATTGAACTTTGGCAACATGATTAAGCTGTGTGTGTATGATTTATTGCTATTTATTGTGATATTGTGAAATGGAGTTTAAATTCTTATTGACATTCACTGTCTTTTGAATTTAACTATGGTTTTAAGTATCCACTATTTATATGACTTATGATTTGTGATTTAAAGTTGTATTCAGTTAATGTTGTGCACCACTGAGAAAATGGCTCAGTGATAGCTTTTCATTGCTGTCGCAGGTAGACAGACTGACAGGGCAGCAGACTAGGCTGCTAGTACTACATTGACAGATCATCGGTTATATTGAATATACCATATTTTGCATTTTGTATTGTAATATATGTTCACTGCATGTATATAGTGTTCTTGGTTTTGAGCAGTTGTAAATTAAAATTGTACAATGAAGTAGTAAAATAAATTATAAATTATTTTAGTTTGTTAATATTGTGATATATTTCTTTTATTTCAGCCTTTGAAAACACTGAAAAATTATTATGGATTTGAGTTGACAAATGTTGAGAAACATATTGTGTTGATTAAATGTTGGAGTTTGAGACTGAGAAATATATTTAAAGTGCTTTTTACAGGTTTTTGAAGAACTATTTCATTCAAAATATAGATGGCACTCTGCCAAAATATTTACAGAAATTACTAATAATTCAAATGTGTTAGCTGTTTCACTTCAGTTCAAAAAATTTTTTAACACCTGTAAATAGTGCTCACCACTGTAAAAAGAAGTAAGAAAATTTTTAAAATCCCTTGTAGTGTATTTAATGGGTTATCAGTAAACGAAATTGGTAATTCATTAGGTATACTACGGGATCATGTTATGCCTTACAGAGGGGTAGGTTGTGACATTTGTTACATCCATTGCCAGTAACATAGTGGAAATGGGAATGGATAACTATGGATTTTATGATGGGACTTTCGAGGACATAGAATAGTCATGATGCAGTATGGGTTATAGTTGACAGACTAACCAAGTCTGCTCACTTTTTGCCAATTCGGATGGACTATAGCCTGGAAAGATTGGCCAGATTGTACATATATGAAATTGTAAAACTGCATGGAGTGCCGATGATCGATTCGATGCGGAGATCCTAGGTTCACTTCTGGATTCTGGGGTAGTCTTCAGAGAGCCCTAGGAACTAGATTAAACTTCAACACAGCATTCCACCCATAGACAGATGGCCAGTCTGAAAGGGTAATTCAGATATTGGAGGATATGCTACGAGCTTGTGTGATTGAGTTTGAAGGTAGTTGGGATGCACACTTGCCTTTGATTGAGTTTGCGTATAACAACAACTACCAATCAAGCATTGGGATGCCTCCATATGTAGCTTTGTATGGCAGGAAGTGCAGAACTTCCCTATGTTAGGATGAAGTAGGTGAAAGAAAGATGATTGGACCAGAAATTGTTTAGCAGACAGAGGAAAAGATCAGATTGATCAGAAATAGACTCAAGGCTGCATCAGACCGTCAGAAGTCCTATGTTGATCTAAAGAGAAGAGATATTGAATATGTAGTGGGTGATAAGGTATTCCTCAAAGTTTCTCCTTGGAAAAGGATTATGAAATTTGGCAGAAAGGGGAAACTGAGTCCTTGTTTTATCGAACCATATGAGGTTCTGGAAAGAGTGGGTCCTTTGGCATATCGACTAGCATTACCTCCAGAGCTAGAAAGGATACACAGTGTCTTTTATGTGTCCATGTTAAGGAGGTACAGATCTGACCCATCTCATGTACTATCAGTTGAAGAGATTGAGGTAAATTCAGACCTCTCATATGAGGAAGAACCCATAGAAATTCTGGCTTATGAGGTGAAGTAGCTGAGGAATAAACAAATACACCTGGTTAAAGTGCTGTGGAACCATCATTCATGTAACACCCCTAAGTTCGGTAGTGCGTTCTACTGTTCCGGTGACTAGTGTTGTCCGTACAGCTAGAATGCCTAGAACTACACTTCGATATGAGTGAGGAAACATTAAATAATGAAATACAAGAAAAGAAAATACAAGAAAAATAAAGGAAAAATAATAGTAAAGAAATGCAACTAAGTTAAGCGAGCCGAGAACCCTAGCGATGGGTGACTGCACCGGGAAGTCACGGCGTGGACCGTTGACTAGCCCTGGACCGCGGGGAACCCTTGAAAATATTTTTAGGACTTAAATAAACGTCTATTGAAGTATAAATATCGTTAGAAATATCAAAGAAAAATTAAATAATTAGTACAAAGAAAAGTGAGAAATCGAAAAATGGACAAAACCCGGTGTTACTGAAAAATCGGGAATGCAACCTGAACAGGGGTATTGTGGTCATTGACATCCCGAATTGTCTTTTGACTTAAATGTCCATTAAAAATAAATGATATTAATGTTTGAAAATGCCATGAAAAATGAAATTTTATGTGTTGTATAAATAAGAAAAATTATGGGGTATAATGTTGAATAATTAAAAGTTTAACATTAACTTAATGTTTTAATTGTGTTAGTGGACCACTAAACATTATATTAAGTATTAAAAACCAGGTTCCTTCAACTATATCTCTGCATTCATTTTCTTCTTCAATTAAATTTCATTTGGCCGAATGAAAATCTCTCCCAAAGTTCATCCATGGCTGCCCCATTTGCATGCTCCATGCTCCCATGATCAAGCAACAATTTCTTGCAAGAGTCTTCATCAAAGTTGGTCTATACAACTTGGGCAGCCATTTGAGAGCAAAAAGGGAGAGGTTTGAAGAAGATTTAATAAGCTTCAAAGATAGGTAAGTGCTTATTTTCCATTTTTGCTTCATTAAAACTTGTGAGGATGTTATGGGTACTTGAATTGTGGAAAGAATTTTGAGGTTTGATGTTGAATGGGAATGTGTAATTTTGGCAGCCATGGAAATACCTTGAAGGCAGGTTATTTGTGCTTGTAAATGGTGAATTAAATGATTGATTAAATGTATATTGTGTAGGAAATTGTTTGGGTGATGTATACTTAGTGTATGTAAATGTAAAATGAGATTTAAAGCTTGAAAAGTAATGGAATGTAAGTGTACCATTGTGGCAGTTTGCTAAACCTTGAAGAATGCTGGAATTCATGCTTGGTTTATGGAATAATGATGTTAAAATGTGTTGGTTGTTATGGCAGTTTGAATGTATGTATAGTGGTGTGAAGGCTGGACATGTGAATGAGCTTGGTTATGGAGTTAAATTGTTGTAAATTTAGTTGGGCAAATTCTGCACTTGTTGGTGCACATTGAATGTAATTGTAAGCTGCCAAAATGACCTATAATGTGTTGTGAATTATGTTTAGGACATGGTACAACCAAAATTAGTTTGAATGTTAAGTTTGGTGAGTGTTAAAAGTGATGTTTGATATGTATGCAAGAATTGCAATAAGGCAGTTTGTGTTTTAGGCCTATAACTTTAAGTATGTGCCTCCAATTGGTATGAGACCAATTGGAGGTGAAATTAGGCACAAAATGTGCCAAATTTCATGAACGAAGCTTGCCAAAATTCTGCTTGCAAGGTAGCTTGAAAAATGACCAAATCCGGATTAAGTGCAAATGAGGCCTGAAAATTGACCATTTGGGCAGCAGTTAGTGTTTAGGCCATAACTCACTCAAAACAGGTCCAATTGACCTGAAATTTTAACCATGAATAGTTAAGACCCATATCTACAAGTCTTATGAAGACACCAAAGCCCAGAAATGACCATAAGCAAGTCAAACAGCTTGCACAAGTTCGGGTCCAAAAACTGGCCGAACCTAAAATGACCTAAAGTGACCTAAAATGACCAATTTTGGTGCAATTTGACCAGCAATAGTAAAATGACCATAACTTGGCCTACAAAACTCAGAATGACCTGAAATTTTGCCCCGCGTGCAATAAGACATAGATCTACATGTTTATAGTTTTGACTGAAATCCGAAAACCGAGGGAATTAGGTCGTCCGGCTAGGTCAAACTAGTATCCCGGAATCCAGCAAATCGCAAGAAAATGCAGTATACACGGAAATGAATTTGGTAATATGTACGAACCCTAAAAGACTATCGAATGTGACATATTAATGACATTAAAACCTAAATTACCTAGAATGTACCAAGGGTCAACATAGTAGGTTGACTAAGCGAATAAATGAATTCAGTGAATTAATTATTAAGCATTATCGTTAGAGACAGTTTAAATGAGTACTGAAACACTTCAAATTGTGTTTCTCAGTTGGCAAAGACTCAGGGAGGGGAAGGAAACACTGAATCAGAGCCAAGAGACAGTTATCAGAGGTTTGTGCATAATAAGTATTTCTTTTGAATTTTTCAATTGAAATAAATTATGATTATTTCTATGTTATTATTTTAAATTGTGTTTGTGCACAATAGCTATTTCTTCTGAATTTTTCAATTGAAATAAATTATGATTATTTTGTATGTTATTGTTTTAAATTGTGTCCGTGCACAATACTTTTATATTCACTGCTTTTACTAGCAAATTTATTTGGAGAAATGAGTTATGAATAATTTTTGATTGCTTTGTTTTTGGGAATATTATTTGGAACTTATTGTATTGCCAACTTTGCAAATGGAAATTTTGAGATAAAATGTGATTTATGGTTTGTATGAAATATTGTGATTTGAAATTGTTTTGATTCACATTTGGCATGACACTGTTGATATATTCCTCCCTCTTTGACTTATCAGTCTGGGGTGAGTGTGATTATGTTCCTCTCTCTTTGACTTGCCAGTCTGAGGTGAGTGTGGATGACTACTCATTATTCAGCTAGCTTTCTCCCTCATTGATTTCGATTATTGGGGTGAGTGTGTCTTGTCGTGGTGTACAACACGGCATGTGTGGAAAAAATTGTGTCATGGCCTAAATTATGTTATCGATTGGCAACATTGTATTATTCAGTTATTTGATCGAATTGTGTTATTGATTTGCAAAACGGTATTATTCAGTTATTTGATCGAATTGTGTTATTGATTTGCAAAACGGTATTATTCAATTACTTGATCAAATTTGTGTTAGGTGAATTTTGTAAATTGTGAAATGGAATTGTGAATCATTTGATTTGTGAACTGTCAATAAAAGATTTATATATCGCATTTCAAATTGTTATTGTGCACCACTAAGTAAATTTTACTCAGTGATTGCTTTTCATTGCTGTCGCAGGTAGACAGACTGACAGGGCAGCAGACTAGGCTGCTAGTACTACATTGAGAGATCATCGGGTATATTGAGTATACCACATTTTGCATTTTGTACTGTAATGTATGTTCACTGTATGTATATATTGTTCTTGGTTTTGAGCAGTTGTAAAATAAAATTGTACATTAAAGTTGTAAAATAAATTATGAGTTATTTTGACTTGTAAAAATTATATTATATTTCTTGTATCTCAGTCTTTGAAAAATTACTATGGATTTGAGTTGAGAAATATGTTGTGTTGAGAAATATGTTGGAGTTGAGATTTGGAAATATATATTGAAGTCCTTTTTACAGGTTTTTCTGAAGAACTATTTTATCCAAAATACAGATGGCACTCTGCCAAAATTTTTACAGAAATTCTAAATAATTCAAATGTGTTAGTTCTATCACTTCAGTTGAAAAAGGTTTTTAACACCTGTAAATAGTGCTCACCACTGTAAAAGAAGTAAGAAAAGTTTTTAAAATCCCTTGTAGTGTATTTAATGGGTTATCAGTAGACAGAGTTGGTAATTCATTAGGTATACTACGGGATCATGTTATGCCTTGCAGAGGGGTAGGGTGTGACAATTCAGGCCAGGAAGCTACTTGGGAACGTGAAGAGGACATGAAGAGACACACCCACAACTATTCAGAGACTAATGCCAGGTAAAATTTCGAGATGAAATTTATTTTAAGGGGGAGAGAATTGTAACACCCCTATGTTCGGTAGTGCGTTCTACTGTTCCTGTGACTAGTGTTGTAACATCCTCACTTTAGCTAGTCCATACAGTTTACTGTTCCAGTGACTAATGTCAGTTTGGACAACTAGAATGCCCGGAAAAATATTTAAACTAAAGTGAGAAACCATAATTAACTCAAATATTAATAAGAAAAATTTAGGAAAAATTTTAGAAATAAAATACAACAAAGTTAAATGAGCCGGTGCCCTAGCGATGGGTAACCTAATTAGAAGTTGCGGTTCTCACAACTAGGAGCCCTAGACCCAGGGAAAAAATTATAAAATAATTTTTGGGACTCCAGAGAAGGGTTATTGAGGTTCTTATGGCATTAGAATGCCAAGTAAATGCTTAGAAAAATTTTTCAATTGATACAGACAATTTTGGCCCGTTAAGCCAAACGGAGGGCATTTTGGTCATTTCGTCTTCAGAGATGATTTTTGGCCAACTTGTCCAGTTAAATAAATAATTTATATAACATAAAATATGATTAAATGTTGTTAAAAATTGAATTGAAATTAATTAGACAAGAAATAGAGAGAAAATGAAAGAAAATGGCATTATGACATCATAATGATATCATTAAAGTTCTCCCAACCTATCTAATGTGGACACATGGCATAAACTTATTTAAAAGAGACAAATGGGCTGGAAAAATGAAACAAAAATCAGATTTCTCTTCTCTTCATCTTCCTTGCCGTGAACCTCCTCCATAGCCAAACCATTTTCAAGCATTCAAAGCTTGATTTTCACTCACTTCTACCCAACAAAACCCTAACTTAGTAACACAAAAAAGTGTTCTTGCACCTTGGTGATTCTTTTGGGAGCAAAAAGAAAGGAACAGGAAGAGCTTTAGCAAGTGGAAAAATCTCACTCCATAGAGGTTAGTGACCAAACCATGAATTTTACTTTAAATTCATGTTAAGGATTTTGAATGAGTGTAAATTACAAAGAAAAATTATTGAATATCAATTGTATGTAAACCCTAAATTTTGGTAGCCTTGGTTAGGGTAATATGGTGATGATTTTTGTGAGCTAAAATGCTAGTGTGGTTGCCCACAATATGTATCTACTAAGTGGATTGATGAAATGAAATGAAAATGCATGGGTTGTAATGGTTGAGTTAAGGTTTGGGGTGGAAAAATGAGACTTTGACCATGTGATGATGAAAATAGGTTTTAATGGTCAATTGGTGACCATTTGGTTCTATTTAAATAAAAAATGAAGTGTGTTAAGTAGTGGGATTTGGGTTTGGTGTGGCTGCCCTTGGTGACCTGCAGAATTGGATATGAGTCCAGCAGGTTTGGGCAGCAATAACTTGAATTGTAGAGGTTCAATTGGTGCAAGGCCAATTGAACATGAAACTAGACACATAATGGCACAACTTTGGTGAAGAAACCATGCCCAGAAAACCAAACCAAGTTGACCAAAAGTTTGCCCTAATCCGGGTGACCTGCATTCTGCCTGGGCAAAATGACCAAATGAACAGTGTTTGGTCATTTGGCCATAACTCAGCGTAGAAAGGTCCAATTGACCTCAAATTTTACTAGAAACAAGCTGAGATATAGACCAACAACTTTCATGAAGAAACCTAACCCAAATTATGACCAGAACATATTTAAAAAGTGAGTTGCAATCACTGTTCCTAACACTATAGATTTGGTCAGTCTAGAAATTCTGGACAAAATTTCAATCCAGCCAGTTGTGGTTTTTGGGCCATAACTAAAGCTACAAAACTTCAAATGGAGTGATTCAAAAAAGGAAATGCAACTAGACAAAATAAGAAACAACTTTCATGTTGATCAGTTTGCCAAATTCGCACTACAAAAATGACTAAAGGAACAGTAAAAACAAAGCATGAAAACTGAAAATTCTGTCCAATTAGCATTAAGCTTAGAAATGGTATTGGCAACCAATACCAACAAGTTTAAAATGAAAAATGTGGTATGTTGATGATATTTAAACCAATATATCTATTGTCAATACAAAAGTCAACATTTTAGTTGACTAATGAAATGAATAGTAACATTCAAACTTGAAATTCAAAAATTGTGAAATTTAAAAGTGTAATATGCTCTAGTATACCTAACAAGATTGGTTTGGATAGCTTGGCATGCCAATAGGGTTCTATTAGCAGTATTGCATATGGCTTCATGCCATTCTATATTTCATGGCTTTCCATGCCATTCTGTGACATAATAGCCTTTTGCCATGTTATTTGAGTTGATATACTTGCGTTGTAACCCTGATGATTATTACAGCTTATTAGCTGTTCTGTTACACACCGGGAGACATAATGTGACCGATGGTGTGATGGTCTGAGGTACTTAGTACCCAGTGCCAATTTACCTGTTTATCCAGTCCAGTCGACTAATATAGGTTACTCGGGCAATGATAATAAACCTTACAAAAATTTTAATTAAATAATACTGTAAATAATATCAGAAATTAAGTCTACTAAAAAATGTAAACATACATTCTGCATAATTATTTTTATTATATTTTTTTTATTTTATATTATCACCAATAAACAGAATTGCTTAGCGCGTTGCTTTTGCCACGCGCGCGCAGGTACTAGAGACCTAGCTGGGGAGTCTAGCAGACATCAGACTAGGTGAGCTTTCATATTTGCATCCGAAGTCCAGAGTCACCCCACATCTGCAGTGCACATAGTAGGACATTAGGATTGTGGGGAAGCATTTTGTATTTTGTATTTTGTATTAGTTGGATTGTAACTATAAACTCTTGAAATTATGTGATAATGTAAATATATGAAATTTCATGTTATTGAAATTTTCTGTATAATGTATGTTGATAAATGAAATGTTGAGAAATATTTCTAAATATGCTTCAAGTGGTGATATGAACAGAAATATTTTGAGAATAGTATTGAGATTTTGAGATTGATTTGAAATGTGTATAATGGAGTTTGGATTTGGAAAATTATATTGGAAGTGTTTTTAAACAGGTTCAGAAGAACTGTTTTTCCAATTTACAGCTGGCACTTTGCCGGATTTTCTATAAAATTTGTGAAAAAATTTTGATTTATCCAAATTGAAAATAAATGAATTAAAAAGGGATAAATTGTAATATAAACATAAATTGGTGCTTCGGCACACTGAGTGGCATAACTTGCTCAGCTACACTGTAGACGGGCAAGGGGGTGTCACAAGTGTTGTCGGGACAGCTAAGATGCCTAGAACTACACTTAGATATGAGTGAGGAGACATAAAATAATGAAATACAAGAAAACAAAATATAAGAAAAACAAAAGAAAAATAATAGCAATGAAATGTAACCAAGTTAAACGAGCCGAAAACCATAGCGATGGGTGATTGCACCGGGAAGTTGCGGCGTGGACCGTTGTCTAGCCCTGGACCGCGGAGAACCCTAGAAAATATTTTTAGGACTTAAATAAACGTCTATTGAAGTATAAATATCATTAGAAATATCAAAGAAAAATTAATTAATTAGTACAAAGAAAAACAAGAAATCATGAAAACGACAAAACTCGGTGTTATCGAAAAATCGGGAATGCAACCCGAATAGGGGCATTGTGGTCATTTGACACCCCGAGTTGTCTTTTGACCTAAATGTCCATTAAAAATAAATGATGTTGCACTTGGAAAATGTCATGAAAAATTAAATTGGTGGTGCATAGTTTAAATAGCAAAAGATAGGAGTTAAATCTGGGAATTTGGAAATTGAGAATAAAACAAATATTACATCCTTATTTAGTGCTCTACTAACACCCCTAAAGTGGACATTTAATCACCATGTGGATAGCAGATCACTCATCTTCCTCACCTTGCTAAGATCAGCCGAAACCAAGAAGAAAGAAAACCTCCATGGCCGCATTTTACAAGCTTCATGCAAGCTTCATTCTTCCATGATCCAAGCCAATTTTCTTCCATTATCCTTCAATAAAGTTGTTCTACACAACTTAGGCAGTAGATAGGCAGCAAGAAAATCAAGTTTTGGTGAGGTTTTGAAGAATTTCAAAAGTGGTAAGTATGTATTTTTTATTCTTGTTTCATTAAACCTTGAATGGATGTTATGGGTAGTTGATTTGTGGAAGGATTTTTGAAGTTTGATGAGTTAAGGGAGAGGTACATTTTTGGCAACCATGGAACTTCAATAAGAGCAGTTTATCCTTGCATGTAAATGGTAGATTAAAGGGTTGATGTAAGTGTTTATGTGTGTAGGAATAAATTGGATAATGTATACTAAATGTATGTGTGATAGTACACTTGATTTTGGAAGCTTGGAAACTAATTGAAGGAGATGTACAATCGACAACTTTGAAGTGTAGATCAATTGTGTTGTTTCATGGTCTGGTTTATGGAATTATATTATTGAATTATGGTGCTTGTTATGGCAACATGTATATGTGTATAGAGGTTTGAATATGAATATGTAAATGAGCTATGTCATGTGGTTAAATTGTTTATAATTGGACTTGAAAAATTCTGTACTATAATGTGCATATTGAGAATGGTTATAAGCTGCCAAAATGACCAAAAAATGAGTTACTAAATGTGTTTATGTTATGGTAAAAACCAGAAATGACATGGAAGAGTAACTTGGTAAGCATAGGATGTGTAATTGGTAAAGGATGGACAATGTACAATAGGGCAGTGTACGTTTTAGGCTTAGAACCTTAAGTGTGTGACTCCAATTGGTATGAGACCAATAGGAGGTGAAACTAGGCACAAGAAAAGCCAACTTTCATGAAGGAAGCTTACCAAAATTCTGCTTGGAAGGTGACTTGAATAATGACCAAATCCGGATTAGTGCTTTGAAAACCTGAAAATTGACCATTTGGGCAGTAGTTGATGTCTTGGCCATAACTCACTCAAAACAGGTCCAATTGACCTCAAATTTTTACCATGAATATTTTAGACATATATCTACAATTCTTATGAAGACACAAAAGCCCAGAAATGGCCAGAACCAAGCCAAATAGCTTGCACAAGTTCGGGTCCAAAAACTAGCCGAACCAAAAGTGACCTAAAAATGACCTAAACCTACCATTTTGGTACATTCTGTCCAACATTAGTAAATTGACCATAACTTGGTCTACATAACTCAGAATGACCTAAAATCTTGCCCCACGTGTAATAAGACATAGACCTACAAGTTTGTAGTTTTGACCGAAATACGAAAACCGAGGGAACTAGGTCGTCCGGCTAGGTCAAATTAGTATACCCAAATCTGACAAATTGCAATTAAATGCAACATACTTGGAAATGAATTTGGTAACATGTACCAATACTAAAAGGCTACAAATGTGACATATTGGTAGCATTAAAACCTAATTCATCTAGAGTGCATCGAGGGTCAACATTTTAGGTTGACTAAGAAAATAATAGAATTCAATAAATTATTTATTAAGCCTTATTGTTAGAGACAGTTTAAATGAGTACTGAAACATTTCAAATTGTGTGTTTCAGTTAGCAAAGACTCAAGGAAGGGGAAGGAAACACTGAGTCAGAGCCAAGAGACAGTTATCAGAGGTTTGTGCACAACAGTTATTTCTTTTGAATTTTTCAATTGAAATAAATTATGACTATTTGTATATTATTGTTTTAAATTGTAAAAAATTGTTTGAATGATATTTGATGGATACTTATTAATTGAAAAGCGTTGTAAATGGTTTCAAACCATAGCTATCATGTATATTGATTGAATTCCTCGCTAGCTTATCTAGTGGGATGAATTGAATTCCCTCTCTGGCTGAAGTGTTGAGGTGTGTGCCTGTTGAGGACAAATATAATGAGTACTCATATTATTGCTAGCTAGCTATGTTATTCCTCATTAGCCATCGGCTTTTGGGATGAATTGAATTCCTCACTAGCCATCGACTTTTGGGACGAATTGAACTTTAGCAACATGATTAAGCTGTGTGTGTGTGATTTATTGATATTTATTGTGATATTGTGAAATGGAGTTTAAATTCTTTATGACATTTATTGTCTTTGAATTTAACTATGGTTTTAAGTATCCACTATTTATATGACTTATGAATTATGATTTAAAGTTGTATTTGGTTAATGTTGTGCACCACTGAGACAATGGCTTAGTGATAGCTTTTCATTGCTGTCGCAGGTAGACAGACTGACAGGGCAGCAGACTAGGCTGCTAATACAACACCGAGAGATCATCGGGTATATTGAGTATACCATATTTTGCATTTTGTATTGTAATGTATGTTCACTGTATGTATATAGTGTTCTTGGTTTTGAGCAATTGTAAATTAAAATTGTACATTGAAGTTATAAAATAAATTGTAAATTATTTTGATTTGTAAATATTGTGATATATTTCTTTTATCTCATCCTTTGAAAATACTGAAAAATTATTGTGGATTTGAGTTGAGAAACATATTTTGTTGATTAAATGTTGGCGTTTGAGATCGAGAAATATATTTGAGGTGCTTTTTATAGGTTTTTGATGAACTGTTTTATTCAAAATACAGATGGCATTCCGCCAAAATTTTTACAGAAATTACTAATAATTCAAATGTGTTAGCTGTTTCACTTCAGTTCAAAATTTTTTTTTAACACCTTTAAATAGTGCTCACCACTGTAAAAAGAAGTAAGAAAAGTTTTAAAATTCCTTGTATTGTATTTAATGGGTTATCAGTAGACGAAGTTGGTAATTCATTAGGTATACTACAAGATCATGTTATACCTTACAGAGGGGTAGGGTGCGACATGAAAGCAGTATCAAACTCAAACCACCAATATACAAGATAACTATGCTATCTCAGGTCTAAAGATTATATGCAAGAATATGATTTATGAGAATACATTGCAAGAGTAAACTCCATGTGCTTATCATAAGCGTCACTAGTTCGGCCTACTTATCAAGTGTAGGTGCCTATCATGTTTGTTATATGGCATGAGATTTACCATTCCATCTTATTTATATCTCATATAAATAACTTATGAATAAACATGAATATAATCTTTCTAGATAAGTCATGTCCTTATTGTGAAGTATCCTCGATTGTGAACCTATTTGTGATACTTTGTACTAAAAATACTGTCACTCATATTCTTAACAACTTAAGAATAGAATTTCTAACAAAATATCAATGGACCTCTCTATTACACATAAATATATTATGTAAATGGAAAAGTGGAAATGCCTTTTATTAATAAAAACATGTACAAGATAGATACTAAATGATATGCTCTAGGGCATACAACTAACAATCTCCCACTAGCACTAGAGCCATTCATTACAATATCTTAGACCTATCTTCTCAAGATGTTGGTCTAGCTGAGTCAGTGACACAGGCTTAGTGAATGGATCAGCTGGATTTTTAGCTGATGCTATTTTCTGCATGGCTACATCGCCTCGTCCAACTATTTCTCTGATAATGTGGTAGCGCCTTTCTATGTGTTTGGATTTCTGGTAAGACCGAGGTTCCTTAGCTTGTATGACTGCTCCATTGTTGTCACAATGTAGTGGAACTGCTGACTCAATGGAAGGAACTACTGCAAGTTCTGTCACGAACTTCTTTATCCAAACAGCTTCCTTTACAAAGATTCGACATCGCAATATACTCAAATTTCTCGGTAGTGGAATCTGTAGTCGTACTCTATTTGGAACTCTTCCAACTGACTGCACCTCCATTACAAATAAACACATACCTAGAGGTAGACTTTCTATCATCGATATCTGATTGGAAATCAGAATCAGTATAACCATCCAATTGCAATCTCCACCTTCATAAATCAAGAATAAATCCTTAGTTCTTCTCAAGTACTTAAGGATATTCATGACAGCTATCCAATGTTCCAAACCTAGATTGGATTGATACCTGCTAGTTAAACTAACAGCATATGTGATATTCGGCCTAGTACACAACATTGCATACATCAAACTTCCAATAGCCGAAGCATATGGAATCTTGGCCATTTTATCTCTTTCTTCAGGTGTCTTTGGAGACATCTCTTTAGAAAGGTGGATACCATGTCTCACTGGCAACAATCCTCTCTTGGAATCAAGCATGTTAAACCTCTTTAATACCTTTTCCAAGTATACACTTTGGGACAAACCAAATATTCTTTTTGCCCTATCTCTATAGATGCGAATCCCAATAATATAGGTTGCCTCCCTTAAGTCTTTCATGGAGAATGTATTTGACAACCATACTTTTACAGTTGTTAACATACCTGTGTCATTACCCATCAACAATATATCATCCACATATAAGACAAGGAAAGTGATAGCACTGTCACTAACCTTCTTATATACACATGGCTCATCCTCATTTTTTATAAAACCAAATAACTTAATGGCTTCATCGAAATGGATATTCCAACTCCTTGAAGCTAGCTTCAACCCATAAACGGATCGCTTTAGCTTGCATACCTTGGAACCATCTTGGGATTCAAAACCCCTAGGTTGTTCTATTAAAATCTTTTCTTCAATGTATCCATTGAAAAACGCTATTTTGACATCCATCTGCCAAATCTCATAATCATAGTCTGCAGCTATTGCTAATAGAATCCTAATTGATTTAAGCATGGCAATAGGCGAGAAAGTCTCCTCATAGTCGATTCCTTATCTTTGGCGAAACCCTTTCGCTACTAGCCTTGCCTTATAGGTCTCAACCTTTCCATCAGAACCAATTTTCTTCTTGAAAACCCATTTGTTCCCTATAGGTACAATACCTTTAGGTGGGTCAATAAGATCCCAAACTTGATTCTTATACATGGAATCAATCTCGGATTTTATAGCATCAATCCATTTTGAAGAATCTATATCTAATATAGCTTCTTCATAGGTAAGTGGATTGAAGAAATGGAAGCATGAAAAACACAAGTTTATACCATTGAATTCCAAAATGTTCATCTAGGGTCACATGCATCATGCAAGATTTATTTTTATCTATTTGATTTCAATGATAAACAACATATTAAAACTCTTTTAATATGTTTTTTGGATCTGTATTTCCCATTTAAGATTTTAAAGTTAATCAGATTAATTTTAGAACCCTAGATTAAATCAAGAATAAACACACTAACCTCTTAATGTACTGCAGTGTATTTGCGCCTTTGAGATTCATCTTCAGGACACCAAATGTTGTCCCTCTAGCTTGTCCATACCAAAAACACCTATGCAGCTCTTGAAAAGCTTTTAAAGCTTTTTCTATTAAATAGAAAATCAAGTTCTACCATTTAAGAGATTAAAGATGTAGATAGGATACTAGAAACGATTTCTAGTATTTTTAATTCAAGAGATTGATGGCTAATCTCTTTGAATTGATGAGAGATGAAGCAGAAGAGATGGAGAGCCTCAAAATGGCATGACAAAGGAGGAGTCGCTGCTGGTTTTCTTATTTTTAATTCATAACAACACTTATATAGCTATGTCAACACATTAAACACTTGCCACATGTCACCCTCTGATTGGTTCTAGGTTTAATTGACCCAATAACATTGTGCCAAGTGTCAAACCTATATTTAATCTTAATTTTAATCATCTTACATGATTAAAAGACATTTGGCAAGCTTATGTGCAATGCCATGTGTCACCATCTCATGGTGCCACATGTCACCCTGTAAAATGACCAAAATGCCATTGTGTTTTAATTTTGAGTTCTTAACCAAAAATAATTATTTCTCTTCTTCTAATCAATTTATATCAAATATAAATTAATTAATTAATCTCTATTAATTAATTTCTCATTAATTAAATTCATATTTAAACACTTTAAATATAAATTTAACTTATACTATACATCAAATAATCTAGATTTGGTTTCAAGTCATGCTAAGACTTTGCAATCTAATTGCAAACGAAACCTATTTAATTAAGTAATTAAACTCTTTAATTAATTAATTAAATCATATTTAATTAGGCGATAACTTGTGGATGTGTGTGACTTACTAGGCTCATTACTAATTGGTAATGAGATATGATATCAACTCTTAATATCATCAGAACTCTTTCTTACCATAAACGATTTCTCTAAATCATTTTATGCACCTCATAGACCATGGTTAACACCTAGCATAGTATGCCATGGCCACCCAATTAGTAATAAGGTTTACCTTAAATGAACCTACAATCATATGTTACCATGCACTGGAATATCTCTGTTACAAAATCCTAACTCAAGCTGGAGTCATGGTTTATGTCAAACTCCATTTGCTATGAATATTATGTTCTCTTTTAATTCCAGTTCTTGATTAAAAAGATTTTCTCATCAGAAACTCTTTTATGAATAAATCTATTTGTCCTGGCCAGGAACTTGAAACATTAAGAACAATTAAATGAACATAGGATTTTATCTCTATTTACTTAGAGGAACAGATTCCATCTTGATCAACACCTACCTCCATATATAACAAGTAGGAGCCAACACATGCCCATATAACCATACACAGTACAAGTATGAAAGTAGTATCAAACTCAAACTACCTATATACAAGATAACTGTGCTATCTCAGGTCTAAAGATTATATGCACTGATATGATTTATGACAAAACATTGACAAAAGTAAACTCCATGTGCTTGTCATAAGTGTCACTGGTTCGGCCTACTTATCATTTATAAGTGCCTATCATGTTTGCTATATGGCATGAGACTCACCATTCCATCTTATTTATATCTCATATAAATAACTTGGTAACAAATATGAATACAATCTTTCTGGATAAGTCATATCCTTATTATGAAGTATCCTCGACTGTAAACCTATTTATGATACTTTGTACTAGAAATACTGTCACTCGTATTCTTAACAACTTAAGAATAAAATTTCTAACAAAATATCAATGGACCTTTTCTATTACACATAAATATATTATGTAAACGAAAAAGTGAGAATGCCTTTTATTAATAAAATAAGTACAAGATACATACTAAATGATATGCTCTAGGGCATACTACTAACAATCTCCCACTAGCACTAGAGCCATTCATTACAATATCTTAGACCCATCTTCTCAAGATGACGGTTTAGCTGAGTTTGTGACATAGGCTTAGTGAATGGATCAGTTGGATTTTCAGCTGATGCTATTTTCTACATGGCTATATCGCCTTGCCTAACTATTTCTCTGATAATGTGGTAGCGTCTTTCTATGTGTTTGGTTTTTTGGTGACCTTGGTTCCTTAGCCTATATGACTGCTCCATTATTATCACAGAGTGGTGGAACTATTGACTCAATGGAAGGAACTACTATAAGTTCTATCATGAACTTCTTTATCCAAACAGCTTCCTTTGCAGCATCTAATGCAGCAATATACTCAGCCTCGGTTGTGGAATCTGCAATCGTGCACTGTTTGGAACTCTTTCAACTGGCTGCACCTACATTACAAATGAACACATATCCAGAGGTAGACTTTCTATCATCGATATCTGATTGGAAATCAGAATCAGTATAACCATCCAATTGCAAGTCTCCACCTCCATAGATCAAGAATAAATCCTTAGTTCTTCTCAGGTACTTAAGGATATTCTTGACAGCTATTCAGTGTTTCAAACCTAGATTGGATTGATACCTGCTAGTCAAACTAACAGCATATGCGATATCCAGTCTAGTACACAATATTGCATACATTAAACTTCCAATAGCCGAAGCATATGAAATTCTAGCCATTTTATCTCTTTCTTCAGGTGTCTTTGGAGACATCTCTTTAGAAAGATGGATACCATGTCTCACTGGTAATAATCCTCTCTTGGAATCAAGCATGTTAAACCTCTTTAACACCTTTTCCAAGTATAGACTTTGGGATAAACCAATTATTCTTTTCGCTCTATCTCTATAGATGCGAATCCTAATAATATAGGTTGCCTCCCCTAAATCTTTCATGGAGAATGTATTTGACAACCATACCTTTACAGTTGTCAACATACCTGTGTCATTACCCATCAACAGTATGTCATCCACATATAAGATAAGGAATGTGATAGCACTGTCACTAACCTTCTTATATACACATGGCTCATCCTCATTTTTTGATAAAACCAAAGGATTTAATGGCTTCATCAAAACGGATGTTCCAACTCCTCGAAGCTTGCTTCAACCCATAAATGGTTCACTTTAGCTTGCATACCTTGGAACCATCTTGGGATTCAAAAACCCCTAGGTTGTTCCATGAAAATGTTTTCTTCAATGTATCCATTGAGAAAAGCTATTTTGACATCCATCTGCCAAATCTCATAATCATAGTATGCAGCTATTGCTAATAGAATCCTAATTGATTTAAGCATGGCAACAGGCGAGATAGTCGATTCCTTGCCTTTGGCGAAACCCTTTCGCTACTAGCCTTGCCTTATAGGTCTCTACCTTGCCATCAGAACAAATTTTCTCCTTGAAAACCCATTTGTTCCCTATAGGTACAATACCTTCAGGTGGGTCAACAAGATCCCAAACTTGATTCTTATACATGGAATCAATCTCGGATTTCATAGCATCAATCCATTTTGAAGAGTCTATATCTGATATAGCTTCTTCATAGGTAAATGGATTATCACCATGATCTAATTCTTCATGAGTAGACAACTCTTGTTCTTCTTCATAAAGGAAACCATATCTCACTGGTGGGTGAGATACCCTGGTTGTTCTACGAGGAACAGCTGTAGATGTTTCATCAACGGGTGTAGGTTGACTAGATGGATCTATATCCATCTGATCTATTGGTTGGTCAGAATTCTCCAATTCCAACTCTATTTGCCTTCCTTTGCCTCCTTCTTGAACAAACTGTTATTCAAGAAATGTGGCATCTATACTTATCACAACCTTTTTGTGAAGTAGGCAAATAAAAATAATATCCAAAACTATCTTTTGGAAATCCATCAAATCGACCCTTTTCTGATCTGGTCTCCAATTTATTAGTGTTCTGCTTTTTAATATAAGCTGGACAACCCCAAATCTTAACATGCTTAATGTAACACTAGCAACTCCGTATATTCTACTGTTCCGGTGACTAGTGTCAGACTGGACAGCTAAAACGTTTGGAAAAATATTTAAACTAAAGTGAGGAGCCATAATTAACTCAAATATTAATAAGAAAAATTTAGGAAAAATTTTAGAAATAAAATACAACCAAGTTAAATGAGCCGGTGCCCTAGCAATGGGTAACCAAGTGAGAAGTTGCGGTTCTCGCAACTAGGAGCCCTAGACTCGGGAGAAAAATTATAAAATAATTATTGGGACTCTGGAGAAGGGTCATTGAGGTTCCTATGGCATTAGAATGACAAGAAAATATTTAGAAAAATTTTTCAATCGGTACAGACAATTTTGACCTGTTAAGCCAAATGGAGGAGGGCATTTTGGTCATTTCGCCTTCAGAGGCGATTTTTGGCCGACTTTTCCAGTTAAGTAAATAATTATTATGATCTAAAATATGAATAAATATTGCTAAAAATTGAATTGAAAATGAGTAGAAAAGAAAATGAAATAAAAGTCATATTTATGACATGAGCATGATGCAATTAAAATATTTTCACCCAACCAAATTTTGACACATCATTAAAAACTACTTAAACATGAATAAAAGGAGATGAAAATTGAAAAAGTGGACAGCCATCTTCAATCTTTGGGCTGCAGAAACGTTGAGAGAGAGAGAGAGAGGAGAAAAAAACTCCATGAAAGCTCTTGTTCAAGCTTGATTTTCCCTAAGCTCTCCACCCCAAAACCCTAAACTTCCTTCACAAAAAATTATCCCTAAACCTTGAGGAAGCATAAGGCAACAAAAATTTGAGGAAATTTTGAAGTTGGGCAAGTCCAAGTTAGGTCACAAGTGAGGTTAGTGCCATCTTTCTTTTTTTTTCTTTGGATAATCATGTTAAGGCTCTAAGTTAGGCTAAGAAATTGTGGGATTTGAAGGGAATTATGCATGCTAGGGTAGAGGTAAATTTTGGCAGCCTATTGGGAGTGGGGATTTGATTGTTTTGATGGGCTTAGAATGGATTAGAGATGGTGTTTGAAGTGTATATACATATTGATAATGAATTAGTGTGTTTAACTAATGCATGTTGTGTGAATTGGAATGGGGAATTAGGGTTTTGAAGAGAAATTTGGACTTTGTTTATGTAATGTTGAATGAACATTCTAAGGGTCAATTAGTGACCATTTGAGGGAGATTGGCCATAACTTGGAGTGAATTATAGCATTAGAAAACTGATTTGGTATGCTGCCTAGTGAGAGCAGCAGGTTTGGATGTAAGTCCAGCCTGTTTGGATAGTCACAACTTGGGCTGTGTAGGTTCAATTGGTATTTGGCCAATTAGACATGAAACTAGACACATAATGGCACAACTTTGGTGAAGAAATCATGCCCAAAAGACCAAACCAAGTGGACCAAAAACTTACCTCAATCCGAGTGTCCTGCAACCAATTTCTGCAGAATGACCAAATGAACAGTGATTGTTCATTTGGCCATAACTCAGTGTAGAATGGCCCAATTTACCTGAAAGTTTACCAGCAATAAGCTGAGATATAGACCAACAACTTTCATGAAGGAACCTACCCCAAATTATGACCAGAACCTATTCAACAAGAGAGTGGAAGTTACTGTTTATTGCACTGTAGATATGGTCAGTTCTGAAATTTTTCAATCCGGCCAGTTGTGGTTTTTGGACCATAACTTGAGTTACAAAACTCCAAATGGAGTGATTCAAAAAAAGAAATTCAACTAGACAAAATAAGGAACAACTTTCATGTTTATCATTTTCTCAAATTCCCACTGCAACAGTAACTAATAGAACAGTAAATATAGGATATAAAAACTGAAAATTCTGCTCCATTAATTTTAAGCTTAGAAATGGTATTGGTAATCAATGCCAACAAATTTTGAATGCAAAATGTGGTATGTTGGGAGTGTTAAAACCAATGTACCTATTTTCTATACAAAATTCAACAATTTTTGTTGACTAATGAAGGGAATAGTAACACCAAAACTTGAAATTCAAAAATTGAAAGATTCCAAAGTGACAAATGCCCTAGTATACCTAACAAGATTGGTTTGGATAGTTTGGCATGCCAATAGGGTTCAGTTAGCAGTACTGCACATGGCATTATACCATTCTGTGATTTCATGGCTTTTAGTCATTCTGACATTGTGTTGAGATTTGGCCTTGTGCCTGATGTTATTACAGCTTATTAGCTGTTCTGTTGCACACCAGGAGATACATATGTGACCGATGGTGTGATGGCCCGAGGTACTTGATACCCAGTGCCAGTTTACCCGTTTATCCAGTCCAGTCATCCAGTATAGGTTACTTAGGCAACAAAAAAATAAAAGTGGATAAATGTAATGAAATAACGAATATAACCAGTATAAAATAAGTACAACTACAAATACTCAAAGAAAATTTATTTACAATGAGACATTAATACATTCACTATATATTTATTTTCTGTTATTTCTTTTTATTATATTATTGGCACCACTAAGCATTATTGCTTAGCGCGTTGCTTTTGCCACGCGTAGGTTCTGAAGATCCTAACCGAGAGCCCTGTAGACCACAGACTAGGTGAGACCTCCTGTAGCTCTGCATAGTGTCCATGTCACTTCACCATCGTCAGTGCATTGGTAGGACACTAGGTTTCATTTTGGTATTTTGTAACTAACTTTTATTTTTTTTTGTGTAATTGAAACTTATGTAATTTATTTTGGTATTAATGTAAATAATAGATATTGTGTTTGTGAATGAAAAAGTGAATCTTTATTTATGACTTTTACATGATTTTCATATGAGATGAATGATTGAGAAATGGAAATGTTGTTGAAAAACATATTGAGATTTTGTTGATGAAATGAAGTTGGGATTATTGGAAATGATTATTGGAAGTGTTTTTATCAGGTTCCGAAGAACTGTTTTCTCCATTTTTAGCCGGTACTCTGCCGGATTTTCTATAAAATTTTCGGAACCTCAAATAAATTATAATTTCAATAAATGACTTAAATGAATTATATTTCACAAGTTATATTCAAAATTATGATAAAAATTAATTAAGGAAGAATAAAAATAATTAAGATAAAATGGAGTGTTCCGGTACACCGTGTGATATAGCTTACTCGAATATACTGTAGACGGGTAAGGGGTGTCACACTTAAGACTTGGTTTTCTTCAATGCCATATCTCATAAGGTGTGGAAGAAACTGATTTTGATGGAATTCTATTCAGAATATACAAAGCTGATTCTAATGCAAATCCCCAAAAGGAGATTGGCATATCAGTATAGCTCATCATACTACGTACCATATCCAATAAGGTACGATTTCTCCTTTCAGATACACCATTCAGCTGTGGTGTTTCTGGAGGAGTCAACTGGGAAACAATGCCATGCTCTCTCAAGTATTCATCAAATTCAGTACTCAAATATTCACCTCCACTATCTGATCGAATAGCTTTAATACTCTTTCCTGTTTGATTTTCTACTTCAGATTAAAATTCTTTGAACTTTTCAAAGGATTCATATTTGTATTTCATCAAATACAAATACCCAAACCTTGATTATCATCAGTAAAGGTAATAACATAATGAAAGCCCCCTCTAGCCATTACTTTAAATGGACCACATACATCACTATGTATTAGCTCCAAAATATTTTCAGCTCTTAGCCCTTGTCCAACAAAGGGTGATCTAGTCATTTTGCCCTGAAGGCATGATTCACAAGTTAGAGTAGGCTCATAGCCCAATGAGGATAAAATCCCCATTTTCTCCAATTTTGCAATCCTATCTTCTGCAACATGACCTAATCTTAAGTGCCAAATATATTTTGAATTCTGAGTTGATTTTCATCTTGGCATTACATTTTTTTAGATTGCTATACTCTGGACAGTGGAAACACTTTCTTGCTAGCAATGGAAAGACTTTCTTGCTGGTATTGGAAACACTTTCCTTTACCTTTGTCAACTTTGATCTTTGTTTTTCTGTTTGGCTATCTTCTTGGAAGGACCAGGAATCAGAGGTTTCTTTTTCTTATTGCCCTTCTTCTTGTTGGACTTTCCAGTAGAAGATGCAATCAAAGCTGCCTCTTTTCCTTTATTGCCCGGTATATTCTTTTGGCCAATAACCAGCATGTTGAGTAAACCAGCTAAGGTGCATTCCTATTTAGTCATATGGAAATTTGACACAAAATTCCCAAAAGACTCAGGAAGGGACTAAAGGATCAAATCCATTTGTAGTTAGAAATCCATGTTGAAGTCAAGATGTTCCAACTGCTCAATCAGCCGAATCATTTTGTGGACATGATCCCTAACATTCTGTCCCTCAGACATCTTCATGTGGAACAGCTGCCTAGATATCTCATACCTAGCTTATCCTACTGTGCTCACCATACAACTCTTGTAGGTGAAGGAGGATCTCACTTGCACTCTACATGTTCTCATGCTGCTTCTATAACTCATTACTCATGGAAGCAAGCATGTAACACTTAGCTCTCATATCATGCTCTTTCCACTTGTCCAAAGTTTAATGTTCCTCTTGAGTGGCCTCTGGAGGTAAGGGACCAGGAACATTTGAATCTAGAACATATCCTATATGTTCAAGGTTCAGGACAAGTTTCAAATTTCTCAGCCAATCAGAGAGATTAGGTCCTGTCAACCTATTGCGATAAAGTATGCTTGCAAGGATATTGGATGGTGGTGGTTGTTTTGTACTCATTATTATCAGAAAATTAATTACAGAAAATAACCAGATTAATTAGTAAATGTATCAAGTAATTAACCAAAATGATTATGGTCTTTTAATCAAATTGGTCCTCCCACTAACTTAGCGAATCTTACACTTCCAAAGTAGAAAACGGAAATCCTAGTTGGATGGATTTCTAGTGGGTGACTGAATTCTTATAATTCTATTGATCATCTTCAGGTACATTCATTATTGGAATTACAATAAACTATAAGTGAGCAACTCCTTGCCCATCACATCTCATTTGAGGTTCAGTCCTTTACCTAGCCCCTAATGCTCAAAATCTCAGGTACATCCATTATTGACTTATCTTGCATTAGTTAAGTTGATCCCACTAAGCCAGTAATTATACAAATAATTTTAATGTCCTCGGGTACATCCAATATTGGCCACCAAACCATTTACATATTTACAACATCTCATGCTTTAACAATTATTCTTAAGAAAATCTCTTAAATTAATTGCATCTTATGCAAGTATTTAAAATTTCTTAAAATAATTGCCTCAATGGAGGGCCTATGTTATAATTACTTTAATTATAGTATTTCCAACTTAATCATTTGTTTGGAAGATTTTTTGGTCATCCTAATTACTATTAAGGTCTCACTTTGCACATTATCCATTTAGCATGCATATATCATACAATTACATACATTCCCATACATCTCATGCATTCATGGATAAGCAGTAAATATGGTATGATCATAGACTTTCTAAGAGATTCAATTCTGAGCCACCAAGAATTGAATCAGGGCATTCCTAGGTGCATTTCTTTCATTCATTTTATAAGAGTTGCAGAAGGAGTACATAATCAACACTTGATCTTGAATTCCTCCCACTGGTCCCACCAATGTTCTTGACCTCCTTGAACTTCTTGCAATCCAATATTACATAGTAATCCTTGGCATACCAAGGCAAATTAATAAGAACTTAAATAAATGAAATTACAACCCAAAAATTATTACAAACTTAATAATACATGCCCAAAATAAATTAAAATAAATTAATTAATTTACAATCCCAAAGAAACATAAAGGAAATAAATCCAATCACATTGGTCTTTTCTAGTCCATGATCATCCATCATGCATATCACTATTTAACAATTAAATAATACATACATTCTTAAATTAAATTGAATATGTCATATTCAACTTAAAAATCCAGATTTGAATATGAATCAAATAAATTTAAAAATTCAAATTTGAATCTCATTCAAATAAATTTAAAATTCAGATTTGAATCATATTTAAACAACCTTAAAAATTTAGATTTGAATCACATTCAAACATTTCTTAAAAAATCAGATTTGAATCACATTCAAGCATTTTTTCAAAAATCAGATCTGAATATTATTCAATCAACTTTAAAAATTCAGATTTGAATATGATTCAAACAAATTTAAAAATTCAGATTTGAATCACATTCAAACAACTTTTAAAATTCAGATTTGAATCAAAATTTAATTGTGTGATTAAAACTACTAATTAAACACTTTAATTAGTCAAATAATAGGCCTTAAATCATACAACAATTACAAAATTAAAAGCCAAACCTTGAACCACCCATGGAAGCCAAACCATGCGCACCATTGATGGTGTTTTTTCAAGCATACCGCTACACCTCCATTGCAATTAGCAATGGATAAATCATCTCAAGATCAAAACACACAATTAAATCATATAATCAACAATCTAAATGGCAAATATAGTGGCTCTGACACCAATTAAAGGAACGGAAGCGTGAAAAACACAAGTTTATACCATTGAATTCAAAATTTTTCACCTAGGGTCACATGCATCATGCAATATTTATTTTTATCTATTTGATTTCAATGATAAACAACATATTAAAACTCTTTTAATATGTTTTTTGGATCTATATTTGCCATTTAAGATTTTAAAATTAATCAGATTAATTTTAGAACCCTGATTAAATAAAGAACAAACACACTAACCTCTTAATGCACTGCAGTATATTTGCGCATTTGAGATTCGTCTTCAGGACGCCAAATGTTGTCCCTCTAGCTTGTCCACACTAAGAACACCTATGGCAGCCCTTGAACAGCTTCTAAAGCTTTTTCTATTAATTAGAAAATCAAGTTCTTCCTTTTAAGAGATTAAAGATGTAAACAAGACACTAGAAATGATTGCTATTATTTTTAATTCAAGAGATTGATGGCTAATCTCTTTGAATTGATGAGAGGTGAAGAAGAAGAGACCTCAAAAAGGAGTGACAAAGGAGGAGTGGCTGCTGGTTTTCTTATTTTTAATTCATAACAACACTTATATAGCTAGGTCAACACATTAAACCCTTGCCACATGTCACCCTCTGATTGGTTCTAGGTTTAATTGACCCAATCACATTGTGCCAAGTGTCAAACCTATATTTAATCTTAATTTTAATCATCTTACATGATTAAAAGACATTTGGCAAGCTTATGTGTAATGCCATGTGTCACCATCTCATGGTGCCACATGTCACCCTGTGAAATGACCAAAATGCCATTGTGTTTTAATTTTGAGTTCTTAACCAAAAATAATTATTTTTCTTCTTCTAATCAATTTATATCAAATATAAATTAATGAATTGATCTCTATTAATTAATTTTTCTTTAATTAAATTCATATTTAAACACTTTAAATATAAATTTAACTTATACTATACATCCAATAATCTAGATTTGGTTTCAAGTCATGCTAGGGACTTTGCAATCTAATTGCAAACCAAACCCATTTAATTAATCAATTAAACTATTTAATTAATTAATTAAATCATATTTAATTAGGTGATAACTTGTATATGTGTGTGACTTATTAGGCTCATCACTAATTGGTAATGAGATATGATATCAACTCTTAATATCATCAGAACTCTTTCTTACCATAAATGATTTCTCTAAATCATTTTATGCACCTCATAGACCATGGTTAACACCTAGCATAGCATGCCATGGCCACCCAATTAGTAATAAGGTTTACCTTAAATGAATCTATAATCATATGTTACCATGCACTGGAATCTCTTTGTTACAAAATCCCAACTCAAGCTGGAGTCAAGGTTTATGTCAAACTCCATTTGCTATGAATATTATGTTCTCTTTTAATTCTAGTTCTTGATTAAAAAGATTTTCTCATCAGAAACTCTTTTCTGAATAAATTTATCTGTCCTAGCCAGGAACTTGAAACATCAAGAACAATTAAATGAACATAGGATTTTATCTCTATTTACTTAGAGGAACAGATTCCATCTTGATCAATACCTACCTCCATATATAACTAGTAGGAGCCAACACATGCCCATATACCCATACACAGTACAAGTATGAAAGCAGTATCAAACTCAAACTACCTATATACAAGATAACTATGCTATCTCAGGTCTAAAGATTATATGCACTTATATGATTTATGACAAAACATTGACAAGAGAAAACTCCATGTGCTTGTCATAAGTGTCACTGGTTCAGCCTACTTATCATGTATAGGTGCCTATCATGTTTGCTATATAGCATGAGACTCACCATTCCATCTTATTTATATCTCATATAAATAACTTGGTAAGAAACATGAATACAATCTTTCTGGATAAGTCATATCCTTATTATGAAGTATCCTCGATTGTGAACCTATTTATGATACTTTGTACTAGAAATACTGTCACTCATATTCTTAACAACTTAAGAATAGAATTTCTAACAAAATATAAATGGACCTTTTCTATTACACATAAATATATTATGCAAATGAAAAAGTGAAAATGCCTTTTATTAATAAAATATGTACAAGATACGTACTAAATGATATGCTCTAGGGCATACTACTAACATGGATCATCTCCATGATCTACTTCTTCATGAGTAGACAACTCTTGTTCTTCTTTATGAAGGAAACCATATCTCACTGGTGGCTGAGATACCCTAGTTGTTCTATGAGGAATAGCTATAGATGTTTCATCAATGGGTGTAGGTTGACTAGATGGATCTATATCCATCTGATCTGTTGGTTGGTCAGAATTCTCCAATTCTAACTCTATTTGCCTCCCTTTGCCTCCTTCTTGAACAAATTATTGTTCAAGAAATGTGGCATCTCTACTTATCATAATCTTTTGTGAAGTAGGCAACTAAAAATAATATCCAAAACTATCTTTTGGATATCCAACAAATTTACTCTTTTCTGATCTTGTTTCCCGGGGTGGCCGCACCGGGAAGTTACGGCGTGGACCGTTGACTAGCCCTAGACCTTGGGGAACCCTGAAAAATATTTTTAAGACATAATTAAAGATCTATTGAAGTACAAATATCATTAGAAATATTAAAGAAAAATTAATTAATTAGTACAAAGAAAAATGGGAAATCGAGAAAATGACAAAACTCGGTGTTACCGAAAAATCGAGAATGCAACCCGAACAGGGGCATTGTGGTCATTTGAAACCCTGAGTTGTCTTTTGACCTAAATGTCCATTAAAAATAAATGATATTACACTTAGAAAATGTCATGAAAAATTAAATTGGTGGTACCTAATTTAAATAGCAAAAGATAGGAGTTAAATGTGAGAATTTAGAACTTTAGAATAAATAAACATTTAAATGGTGATGTTGTTAGTAGTATGCCTTAAAGCATATCATTTAGTATGTATCTTGTACATATTTTTATTAATAAAAGGCATTTCCACTTTTCATTTACATAATATATTTATGTGTAATAGAAAATGTCCATTGATATTTTGTTAGAAATATTATTCTTAAGTTGTTAAGAATATGAGTGACAATATTTCTAGCACAAAGTATCATAAATAGGTTCACAATCGAGGATACTTCATAATAAGGATATGACTTATCCAGAAAGATTGTATTCATGTTTGTTATCAAGTTATTTATATGAGATATAAATAAGATGGAATGGTGAGTCTCATGTCATATGACAAACATGATAGGCACTTATAATTGATAAGTAGGCCGAACCAGTGACATTTATGACAAGCACATGGAGTTTACTCTTGTCAATGTTTTGTCATAAATCATATCAGTGCATATAATCTTTAGACCTGAGATAGCACAGTTATCTTGTAAATAGGTAGTTTGAGTTTGATACTCCTTTCATACTTGTACTATGTATGGGTATATGGGCATCTATTGGGTCCTACTAGTTATATATGGAGGTAGGTGTTGATCAAGATGGAATCTGTTCCTCTAAGTAAATAGAGATAAAATCCTATGTTCATTTAATTGTTCTTGATGTTTCAAATTCCTGGCCGAGACAGATAGATTTATTCAGAAAAGAGTTTCTAATAAGAAAATCTTTTTAATCAAGAACTAGAATTAAAAGAGAACATAATATTCATAGCAAATGGAGTTTGACATAAACCATGACTCTAGCTTGAGTTGGGATTTTATAACAGAGAGATTCTAGTGCATGGTAACATATGATTATAGGTTCATTTAAGGTAAACCTTATTACTAATTGGGTGGCCATGGCATGCTATGCTAGGTTTTAACCATGGTCTATAAGGTTCATAAAATTATTTAGAGAAATCATTTATGGTAAGAAAGAGTTCTGATGATATTAAGAGTTGATATCATGTCTCATTGCCAATTAGTGATGAGCCTAGTAAGTCACACACATACACAAGTTATCACCTATTTAAATATGATTTAATTAATTAATTAAAGAGTTTAATTGATTTATTAAATAGGTTTGGTTTGCAATTAAATTGCAAAGTCCCTAGCATGACTTGAAACCAAATCTAGATTATTGGATGTATAGTATAAGTTAAATTTATATTTAAAGTGTTTAAATATGAATTTAATTAATGAGAAATTAATTAATAGACATTAATTAATTCATTTATATTTGATATAAATTAGAAGAAGAAAATTAATTATTTTGGGTTAAGAACTCAAAATTAATACACAGGGGCATTTTGGACATTTCACAGTGAGACACGTGGCACCATGAGATGGTGACACATGGGATTACACATAACTTGCCAAATGCTTTTTTAATCATGTAAGATGATTAAAATCAAGATTAAATATAGGTTTGACACTTGGCACAATGTGATTGGGTCACTTAAACCTAGAGCTTATCAAAGGGTGACATGTGGCAAGGGTTTAATGTGTTAACCTAGTTATATAAGTGTTGTTATGAAAAAGAAAAATAACCAGCAGCCACTCTTCTCCTTTGTCACGCCATGTTGAGGCTCTCTATCTATTCTTCTTCATCTCTCATCAATTCAAAGAGATTAGCCATCAATCTTTTGAATTAAGAACACTAGAAATTATTTCTAGTATCCTGTTTACATCTCTAATCTCTTAAAAGGCAGAACTTGAATTTCTAATTAATAGAAAAAGCTTTAGAAGCTGTTCAAGGGCTGCCATAGGTGTTCTTGGTGTGGACATGCTAGAGGGACAACATTTGGTGTCCTGAAGACAAATCTCAAAGGCGCAGACATGCTGCAGTGCATCAAGAGGTTAGTGTAATCGTTCTTGATTTAATCTAGGGTTCTAAAATTAATCTTATTAATTTTAAAATCTTAAATGGCAAATACAGATCTAAAAACATATTAAAAGAGTTTTAATATGTTTTTTATCATTGAAATCAAATAGATAAAAATAAATCTTGCATGATGCATGTGACCCTAGGTGAAAATTTTTGAATTCAAGGGTATAAACATGTGTTTTTCATGCTTGCGTTCCTTCAATTGGTATCAGAGCCACTATATTTGCCATTTAGATTGATGTTTATATGATTTAATTGTGTGTTTGATCATGAGATCAAAAGTTCATTGCTGGTTGCAAAGCCAAGGTGGCGGCACAAATGATGAACACCATGGTGCGCATGGTTGATGCATCACAATGGTGTGCAAAGGTAAATGGATGGCGAATGTGCAATTGTTGTATGATTTAAAATCCATTTTATGTCTAATTAAATTGTTTAATTAGAATTTTTATCACACAATTAAATTATGATTCAAATCAGAATTTTAAAAATTGTTTGAATGTGATTCAAATCTGAATTTTAAAAGTTGTTTGAATGTGATTCAAATCTGAATTTTTAAAGTTGTTTGAATCATATTTAAATCTGATTTTTTAAAATTGATTGAATAAAATTCAGATCTGATTTTTTTAAAAAATGTTTGAATGTGATTCAAATCTGATTTTTTAAAAAATGTTTGAATGTGATTCAAATCTAAATTTTTAAATTCATTTGAATCATATTCAAATCTGGATTTTTAAGTTGAATATGAGATATTCAATTTAATTTAAGTATGTATGTTTTATTTAATTGTTAAATAGTGATATGCATGATGGATGATCATGGACTATAAAAGACCAATGTGATTGGATTTATTTCTTTTATGTTTCTTTGGGATTGTAAATTAATTTATTTATTTTAATTTATTTTGGGCATGTATTATTAAGTTTGTAATAATTTTTGGATTGTAATTTCATTTATTTAAGTTCTTGTAAATTTGCCTTGGTATGCCAAGGATTACTATGTAATATTGGATTGCAAGAAGTTCAAGGAGGTCAGGAGCATTGGTGGGACCAGTGGGAGGAATTCAAGATCAAGTGTTGATTATGTACTCCTTCAGCAACTCTTGTAAAATGAATAAATGAAATGCACCTAGAAATGCCCTGATTCAATTCTTAGTGGCTCAGAATTGAATCCCTTAGAAAGTCCATGATCATACCATATTTATTGCTTATCCATGAATGCATGAGATGTATGGGAATGTATGCTATTATATGACATATGCATGCTAATTGGATAATGTGCAAAGTGAGACCTTAATAGTAATTAGAATGACCAAAAAATCTTCCAAACAAATGATTAAGTTAGAAATGCTATAATTAAAGTAATAATAACATAGGCCCTCCATTGGGGCAATTATTTTAAGAAATTTTAAATAGTTGCATAAGATGCAATTAATTTAAGAGATTTTCTTAAGAATAATTGTTAAGCATGAGATGTTGTAAATATGTAAATAGTTTGGTGGCCAATATTGGATGTACTTGAGGACATTAAAATTATTTGCATAATTACTGGCTCAATGGGATCAACTTAACTAATGCAAGATAAGTCAATAATGGATGTACCTGAGATTTTGAGCATTAAGGGCTAGGTAAAGGATTGAACCTCACATGAGATGTGATGGGCAAGGAGTTGCTCACTTATAGTTTATTGTAATTGCAATAATGGATGTATCTGAGGATGATCAATAGAATTATAAGAATTCAATCACCCACTAGAAATATATCCAACTAGGATTTCTGTTTTCTACTTTGGAAGTGTAGGATTCGCTAAGTTAGTGGGAGGACCAATTTGATTAAAAGACCATAATCATTTTGGTTAATTACATGATACATTTACTAATTAATCTGGTTATTTTCTGCAATTAATTTTCTGATAAAAATGAGCACAGAACAACCACCACCATCCAATATCCTTGCAAGCATACTTGATCGCAATAGGTTGACAGGACCTAATTTGTCTGATTGGCTAAGAAATTTGAAACTTGTCCTGAACCTTGAACATATGGGATATGTTCTAGATTCAAACGTTCCTAGTCCCTTACCTCCAGAGGCCACACAAGAGGAACATAAAACTTTGGATAAGTGGAAGGAGCATGATATGAGAGCTAAGTGTTACATGCTTGCTTCCATGAGTAATGAGTTACAAAAGCAGCATGAGAACATGTTGAGTGCGAGTGAGATCCTCCTTCACCTACAAGAGTTGTATGGTGAGCACAGCAGGAATGCTAGGTATGAGATATCTAGACAGCTATTCCGTATGAGGATGTCTGAGGGACAGAATGTTGGGGATCATGTCCATAAAATGATTCGGCTGATTGAGCAGTTGGAACATCCTGACTTCAACATGGATTTTCAACTACAGACGGATTTGATCCTTCAGTCCCTTCCTGAGTCTTTTGGGAATTTTGTGACAAATTTCCATATGACTCAACAGGAATGCACCTTAGCTGGTTTACTCAACATGCTGGTTATTGCCCAAAAGAATATGCCGGGCAATAAAGGAAAAGAGGTAGCTTTGATTGCATCTTCTTCTGCTGGAAAGTCTAACAAGAAGAAGGGCAATAAGAAAAAGAAACCTCAGATTTCTGGTCCTTCCAAGAAAATAGCTAAACAGAAAAGGTAGACTAAAGTTGATGGAGGCAAAGGAAAGTGTTTCCACTGCCAAAAGGATGGGCACGGGAAAAGGAACTGCCCAGAGTATCTTGCTTCTCTGAAGGACAAAAAGGATACACCTTTGGAAGGTATGTCCATATCTTGTTATTTAGATTCTGATGATACTCATAGTTCATCTACAGCTTGGGTTTTAGATACTGGTGCCAGTTCTCATATTTCTAATGATATGCAGGAACTAGCAAATAGTAGCAGCTTGCATTCTCAAGATATTAGAGTCCGGATTGGCAATGGCTCAACTATTAAAGCTTTAGCCATAGGATCTAAATCTTTTTACATGTTTGGATAATATTTTATATGTACCTGATTCTTTTAAGAACATCATTTCTATATCTAGTTTGACTAGAAATGGCTATGAATTTCAGTTCACATATGATGTTTGTAATATTTATTTTAGAAATAAATATGTTAGTTCGGGTTATATGAATGATGGTCTTTATTATTTGGATAATAATGACAAACACAAATTGAATGCAAGTGATCTAAAAGAATGCAATGCTGTGGTGAAAACTTACTCAAGTTCAAAATATATTTGGCACTTAAGGTTGTGTCATGTTGTAGAAGATGGGATTGCAAAACTGGAGAAAATGGGGATTCTATCCTTATTGGGCTCTGAGCCTACTCCAACTTGTGAATCTTGCCTTCAAGGCAAAATGACTAGATCACCCTTTGTTGGACAAAGGCTAAGAGCTAAAAATATTTTAGAACTAATACATAGTGATGTATGTGGTCCATTTAAAGAAATGGCTAGAGAGGGCTTTCATTATTTTATTACCTTCACTGATGATAAATCAAGATTTGGGTATTTGTATTTGATGAAATACAAACATGAATCCTTGGAAAAGTTTAAAGAATTTAAATCTGAAGTAGAAAATCAAACAGGAAAGAGTATTAAAGCTCTTCGATCAGATCGTAGAGGTGAATATTTGAGTACTGAATTTGATGAATACTTGAGAGAGCATGGCATTGTTTCTCAGCTGACTCCTCCAGGAACACCACAGCTGAATGGTGTATCTAAAAGGAGAAATCGTACCCTACTGGATATGGTACGTAGTATGATGAGCTAGACTGATATGCCATTCTTCTTTTGGGGATTTGCATTAGAATCAGCTTTGTATATTCTGAATAGGATTCCATCAAAATCAGTTTCTTCCACACCTTATGAGTTATGGCATGGAAGAAAACCAAGTCTTAAGCATGTTAAGATTTGGGGTTGTCCAGCTTATATCAAAAATTTGAACACTGATAAATTGGAGACTAGATCAGAAAAAAGTCGATTTGTTGGATATCCGAAAGATAGTTTTGGATATTATTTTTATTTGCCTATTTCACAAAAGGTTGTGATAAGTAGAGATGCCACATTTCTTAAACAACAGTTTGTTCAAGAAGGAGGCAAAGGAAGGCAAATAGAGTTAGAATTGGAGAATTCTGACCAACCAACAGATCAGATGGATATAGATCCATCTAGTCAACCTATACCCGTTGATGAAACTTCTACAGCTGTTCCTCATAGAACAACCAGGGTATCTCACCCACCAGTGAGATATGGTTTTCTTTATGAAGAAGAACAAGAGTTGTCTATTCATGAAGAAGTAGATCATAGAGATGATTCACTTACCTATGAAGAAGCTATATCAGATATAGACTCTTCAAAATGGATTGATGCTATGAAATCCGAGATTGATTCCATGTATAAGAATCAAGTTTGGGATCTTGTTGACCCACCTGAAGGTATTGTACCTATAGGGAACAAATGAGTTTTCAAGAAGGAAATTGGTTCTGATGGAAAGGTAGAGACCTATAAGGCAAGGCTAGTAGCGAAAGGGTTTCGCCAAAGGCAAGGAGTCGACTATGAAAAGACTTTCTCGCCTGTTGCCATGCTTAAATCAATTAGGATTTTATTAGCAATAGCTGCATACTATGATTATGAGATTTAGCAGATGGATGTCAAAACAGCTTTTCTCAATGGATACATTGAAGAAAACATTTTCATGGAACAACCTAGGGGTTTTGAATCCCAAGATGGTTCCAAGGTATGCAAGCTAAAGCGATCCATTTATGGGTTGAAACAAGCTTCGAGGAGTTGGAACATCCATTTTGATGAAGCCATTAAATCCTTTGGTTTTATCAAAAATGAGGATGAGCCATGTCTATATAAGAAGGTTAGTGACAATGCTATCACTTTCCTTGTCTTATATGTGGATGACATTGTCACACCCTACCCCTCTGTAAGGCATAACATAATCCCATAGTATATCGAATGAATTACCAACTCCGTCTACTGATAACCCATTAAATACACTGCAAGGGAGTTTAAAAACTTTTCTTACTTCTTTTACAGTGGTGAGCACTATTTACAGGTATTAAAAACCTTTTTGAATTGTAGTGATAGAACTAACATATTTGAATTATTTGGAATTTCTGTAAAAATTTTGGCAAAGTGCCATCTGTATTTTGGATAAAACAGTTCTTCAGAAAACCTGTAAAAAGCACTTCAATATTTTTCCAAATCTCAACTTCAACATATTTCTCAACACAACATATTTATCAACTCAAATCCACAGTGATTTTTCAAAGACTGAGATAAAAGAAATATAATACAATTTTTACCAACCAAAATAACTCATAATTATTTTACAACTTCAAGGTACAATTTGAATTTACAACTGCTCAAAACCAAAAACAACATGTACATACAGTGGTCATACATTACATTACAAAATGCAAAATATTGGTATACTCATTATACCCGAAAAATCTCTCACTGGGTGTACTAGCAGCCTAGTCTGCTGCCCTGTCTGTCTGTCTACCTGCGACAGCAATAAAAAGCTATCGCTGAGACAATGTCTCAGTGGTGCACAACATTAACCAAATACAATTTAAATCACAATTCATAAATCATATAAATAGTGGATACTTAAAACCATAGTAAATTTCAAGACAGTAATTGTCCACAAGAATTTAAACTCCATTTCTGAATATCACAATAAATTTCAAAAAGTTAGATCATGGTTGAATTCAAAAGACAGTATATGTCAATAAGAGTTTAAATTCATTTCACAATCTCACAATACATATCAATAAATCACACACAGCTTAATCATGTTCCAAAGTTCAATTCGTCCCAAAAGCCGATGGCTAATGAGGTATTCAATTCGTCCCAAAAGTCGATGACTAATGAGGAATAACATAGCTAGCTAGCAAAAATATGAGTACTCATCCAATTCGTCCTCAACAGGCACACACCTCAACACTTCAGCCAGAGAGGGAATTCAATTCGTCCCACTAGACAAGCTAGCGAGGAATACAATCAATATACATGATAGCTGTGGTTTTAAACCATTTCCAATGCTTTTCAATCAATCAGTAACCATCAATATCATTCAAACAATTTCTCACAGTTTAAAATCATTTACAATGCTTTTCAAGAATTAAATATCCATTCAAACACATTTCCACAATTTAAAACAATAATGTACAAATCGTCATAATTCATTTCAATTGAAAAATTCAAAAGAATTAGTTGTTGTGCACAAACCTCTGATGACTGTCTCTTGGTCTGGACTCAGTGTTTCCTTCCCTTTTCCTGAGTCTTTGGCAACTGAGAAACACAATTTGAAGTGTTTCAGTACTAAATTAAATTATCTCTAACGATAATGTTTGATAAGTAATTCACTGAAAGCTATTATTTGCTTAATCGCCTAATATACCGACCCTCGATGCGTTCTAGGTAAATTAGGTTTTAGTGTCACTAATATGTCACATTCGATAGTGTTTTAGGGTTGGTACACATTACCAATTTCATTTCCTTGTTTAGTGCATTTTATTGTAACTTGCTGGATTCCGGTATACTAGTTTGACCTAGCCGGAAGACCTAGTTCCCTCGGTTTTCGGGTTTCAGTCAAAACTACAAACTTGTAAATCTATGTCTTACGGAACGCGGGGCAAAATTTTAGGTCATTCTGAGTTATGTAGACCAAGTTATGGTCATTTTACTATTGCTGGTCAAATGGCATCAAACTTGGTCATTTTAGGTCAATTTTGGTGAACTTTGGTTTGGCCAGTTTTTGCACCCGAACTTGTGCAAGCTGTTTGACTTGCTTATGGTCATTTCTGGGCTTTGGTGTCTTCATGAGACTTGTAGGTATGGGTCTTAACTATTCATGGTTAAAATTTCAGGTCAATTGGACCTGTTTTGAGTGAGTTATGGCCCAAAAACTAACTGCTGCCCAATTAGTCAATTTTCAGGTCTCAATTGTACTTAGGGGGTGTTTGGTTTACCTGTTGGGTGCAGCTGATAGCTGATAGACACCCAAACAGGTAAATTATAGTGTTTGGCAAGCTCAAAAAAATAGAGCTGATAGCTGATGGGCAACTGATATGATACCCATCAGCTGCAGTTTGTATCAGCTCTATTTTTAGAGCTGTTTCTCATCAGCTGATAGCTGATTTTGTTTTATTTTTTATTTTGACCATATTATCCTTTTTTATTTAATTTGAAAACTAATATTATTAATATTTTTATTTTTTCATTTTAAATTTTAACATTTTAATTAACGTATTTCAATTTTGATAAAATATTTTTTATTAATAACATAAAATATAAAATATTTATTTATATCTAAAAACTTAAAATTAATTATAAATTTTTCTATTAACAATAATAATTATTTTATTATTTTATTTATATTTTTAAAATTATTTAATTATCTTAAAAAATAATTATTTTCTTATTTCAATAATAAAATAAATGATATAATATAAAAAATTAATAATTATATATTTATTTAAATAATATAATATATTAATTTAATAATTATATATTTAATTTAATAATAAAATAAATAATATAATGTAATAAATTTATAATTTTATATTCATTTAAATAATAAAATAAATTATATGATATATACCCTTATTAGTCATTTCACATTTCAACAGCAACAGCTAAATATAATTTTACCAAACACTTAACATAAAACAGCTATTATCAGCTATCAGTTATCAGCTATCAGCTAACAGTAACAGCCATCAGCTAACAGCTATCAGTTGTATTCAACAGTTAAACCAAACAGGCCCTTAATCCGAATTGGTCATTTTTCATGCTACCTTGCAAGCAGAATTTTGGTAAGCTTTCTAAATGAAAGATGGCACATTTTGTGCCTAGTTTCACCTCCAATTGGTCTCATACCAATTGGAGTTACACATTTAAAGTTATAGGTTAAAATGTACACTGCCCTTAATTACATTGCATAAACATGTATCAATTACACATTTACCTTACTCTAAGTCCATCTCTCTTACCCATTCTGTTTTGGTACATTACCAAAACCATTTATCACTTCACATTAAAATCATTTTGGCCAGAATACAAACATCCTCAATACACCAAATAAAACTCTAATTCATAAAGTCCAATTACAACCATAAATACACATAACACTACTCATCATTTCATACAATTTCCACCACTAATTTATATACATATCCATCAATCCTCAATGTCATAATTCTGCCAATATCTTCATGAATTCATACATTCACGAAAGAGTCCCAAGGTTGCCGAATTGTTCCACAATGCCAAAGTGTCCTACAATTCATCAATTTCCATTCTAAGTGCACAATCACCATATACATGTGGGATTAACTTACTAGGACATTAAATCACCCTACTCAACATGAATCCACATCAAATATGTAAGAATACTTCATCAAATATAGAACTCCATGGCTGTCCAAAATTGGAAATATCAAGAACTCCTCAAACTTGAAAATTTTCTTCACAAATCAAACACCCATAATATGTATACAAAGTTTAATAAAGTAATATTCAAAAATACAAACTTACCTATGGTTGGGACTTGCTAAACCTTCACTAAACTTATTGATTTTGGTATCAAACTCTTCCTTATGATGTAGAGATAAAACTTAATGAAGAAACCTAGATGATTGGAGGTGAATTGAAGGAGTGGAGGAGGCTTTAAGTGAAACGGCAATGGAGGATGTCACCTCTCCCATTTCGGCATGGATGAAGAACTTAGAGAAAATGAATTTGTAGATTGCATATTAGGTGTACACCTACCCCTTTTTGTTCTTAATTTATTCAATAGTGGCCCACTCACCAAATTTAAATCATATATTATGTTAAATGTGTTATTTACACAATTTTCACTCCACTTTTGGCTATTTACATTAGGTACCACCAAATTAATTTTTCATTTTATTTTCTAAGTGTAATATTATTTATTTTTAATGAAAATTTAGGTCAAAAGACAATTTGGGATGTCAAATAGCCATAATGCCCCTGTTCGGGTTGCATTCCCGATTTTTCGGTAACACCGAGTTTTGTCCGTTTTTCGATTTCTCACTTTTCTTTGTACTAATTATTTAATTTTTCTTTGATATTTCTAATAATATTTATACTTCAATTGATGTCTCTTTAAGTCCTATAAATATTTTTCAGGGTTCCCCACAGTCCAGGGCCAGTCAACGGTCCACGCCGTGACTTCCCGGTGCGGTCACCATCGCTAGGGTTCTCGGCTCGCTTAACTTGGTTACATTTCTTTGCTATTATTTTTCCTTTGTTTTTCTTATGTTTTCTCTTCTTGTATTTCATTATTTTATGTCTCCTCACTCATAATGAAGTGTAGTTCTAGGCATCCTAGCTGTCCGGACAACACTGGTCACTGGAACAGTAGAACACACTATCGAACTTAGGGGTGTTACAATTCTCCCCCCCTTAAAATAAATTTCGTCTCAAAATTTTACCTGGCATTAGTCTCTGAACAACTGTGGGTGCTGTCTCCTCATATCCTCTTCATGTTCCCAAGTAGCTTCCTGGCCTGAATGATGGTTCCACAGCACTTTAACCAGATGTATCTGTTTGTTCCTCAGCTGCTTCACCTCATATGCCAGAATTTTTATGGGTTCTTCCACATATGAGAGGTCTGGACTTACCTCAATCTCTTCAACTGATAGTACATAAGATGG
Organism: Hevea brasiliensis; assembly: GCF_030052815.1. Classification (NCBI taxonomy): domain Eukaryota; kingdom Viridiplantae; phylum Streptophyta; class Magnoliopsida; order Malpighiales; family Euphorbiaceae; genus Hevea; species Hevea brasiliensis. The sequence continues at coordinate 37,129,435 of NC_079503.1, read as the reverse complement.
GTCAGATCTGCACCTCCTTAACATGGACACATGGAAGACACTGTGTATCCTTGCTAGCTCTGGAGGTAATGCCAACCGATATGCCAAAGGACCCACTCTTTCCAGAACCTCATATGGTCCGATGAAACGAGGACTCAATTTCCCCTTTCTGCCAAATCTCATAATCCTCTTCCAAGGAGAAACTTTGAGGAATACCTTATCACCCACTGCATATTCAATATCTCTACTTTTCAAATCAACATAGGACTTCTGACGGTCTGATGCAGCCTTGAGTCTATCTCTAATCAATCTGATCTTTTCCTCTGTCTGCTGAACAATTTCTGGCCCAATCATCTTCCTTTCACCTACTTCATCACAATATAAGGGAGTTCTGCACTTTCTGCCATATAATGCTTCATATGGAGGCATCCCAATGCTTGATTGGTAGCTATTGTTATAAGCAAACTCAATCAAAGGCAAGTGTGTATCCCAACTACCTTCAAATTCAATCACACAAGCCCGTAGCATATCCTCCAATATCTGAATAACCCTCTCCGACTGGCCATCTGCCTATGGGTGGAATGCTGTGCTGAAGTTCAATCTAGTTCCTAGGGCTCTCTGAAGACTACGCCAGAATCTAGAAGTGAACCTAGGATCTCTGTCAGATACAATTGATACTGAAACTCCATGCAATTTTACAATCTCATATATGTACAATCTGGCCAATCTTTCCAGGCTATAGTCCATCCGAACTGGCAAAAAGTGAGCAGACTTGGTCAATCTGTCAACTATAACCCATACTGTATCATGACTACTCTGTGTCCTTGGAAGTCCTGTAATAAAATCCATAGTTATTCGTTCCCATTTCCACTCTGGTACTGACAAAGGATGTAACAAACCAGCTGGAACTTGATGTTCTGCCTTTACTTGCTGATAAGTTAGGCATTTGGAAACAAATTCAGCTATATCTCTCTTCATACCCATCCACCAGTAATGCTCTTTCAGCCCTCTGTACATTTTAGTTCCACTAGGGTGCATAGCAAATGGAGACTCATGTGCTTCCTTCATAATGATCTATCTCAATTCAGCATCATTAGGAACGCACATTCTGCCCTGATGTAGCAATAAACCATCATCTCTCACAGAGAATTCAGGTTTCTTGCCCTGCTAGACTTCTTTCAGTAGCTTCTGATATTTTTCATCACTCTGGCGACCATTACGATCGATCAATCAACACCTTTGTACATGCCATGCAACTCTTGTCATCCCTCATCATCAATCTCTAAAGCGGCATCTTTGTGCTTTCAATTCACATACCATGGACAAAGGAGAAACTCTGAGACTTGCCATAGTCTTGCGACTTAAGGCGTCAGCCACCACATTTGCTTTCCCTGGCTGATAGTCTATTAAGCAATCATAATCTTTGATGAGTTCTAACCATCTCCTCTGCCTCAAATTCAATTCCTTATGGGTGCCCAAATACTTCAAGCTCTTGTGATCTGTGTAAATGTAGCATTTCTCACAATATAAATAGTGTCTCCAGATCTTCAGAGCAAAAACAATAGCTGCTAGCTCCAGATCATGTGTTGGGTAGTTCCTCTCATGCGGTTTCAGCTGGCGTGATACATAAGCAATGACATTCCGATCTTGCATCAGTACACAGCCTAACCCATTGTGAGAAGCATCACTATAAACTGTGTATTCTTTACCTGGAGTAGGTAAAGTGAGAACTGGAGCTTCAGTCAAACACCTCTTCAACTCATCAAAACTTTGCTGGCATTTATCAGTCCACTTAAATTTTACATCTTTCCGAAGCAGTTTGGTCAGTGGAGAAGATAACATAGAAAACCCTTTCACAAACCAACGGTAATATCCAGCTAGACCCAGAAAACTGCGAATTTCTGTGATGTTCCTGTGCGGCTTCCAATTAAGGATAGCTTCTACCTTGCTGGAATCTACCTTGATCCCTTCAGCTGACACAACATGTCCCAAAAAGAAGATTTCTTTCAGCCAAAAGTCACATTTCGACAATTTGGCGTATAGCTGTTTCTCCCTTAATGTCTGCAGTACAATCCGCAGGTGTCTATCATGCTCCTCTGCATTCCTTGAATATATCAAAATGTCATCAATAAACACCACCACAAATTGATCAAGATATGGTCTGAAGATAGTGTTCATCAGATCCATAAAAGCAGCTGGAGCATTTGTTAACCCGAATGGCATTACTAGAAACTCATAGTGGCCATACCGAGTTCTGAAAGTAGTTTTTGGAATACTCTGCTCTTGCACCTTTAACTGATAATAACCAGATCGCAAATCAATTTTGGAGAATACAGCTGCACCCTTCAACTGATCAAACAGATCATCAATGCGAGGCAATGGATATCTGTTCTTTATTGTCACCTTATTCAACTGTCGATAGTCAATGCATAAGCGGAGAGTACCATCCTTCTTCTTAACAAACAACACTGGTGCTCCCCAAGGTGACACACTAGGGCAGATGAAGCCCTTTTCAAGTAATTCTTGCAACTGTATCTTCAACTCCTTCAACTCTGCTGGTGCCATTCTGTATGGCGTTATGGAGATTGATTCCACACTAGGCATAACATTAATTTCAAACTGCACTTCTCTTTCTGGAGGTAATCCTGGCAATTCATCAGGAAACACATCTGGAAAGTCATGTACTATAGGGATGTCCTTCAATGCTGGACTCCCCACTTGGGTGTCTACCACATGTGCCAAGTAGGCTTCACACCCCTTTCTGATCATTTTTCTGGCTAGAGCAGCCGAAATGATGTTTGATGGCAATAACTGCCTTTCCCCATGTATTACCACATCACAGTACTGAGGGAGACCAAAAGTGACTGTCTTCAGCCTACAGTCAATCATGGCATGATGCTTAGCTAACCAATACATGCCCAAGAAGATATCATAATCTCTGAAGGGCATTTCAATGAAATCAGATAGGAAAGTGTGTCCTTGGATCACCAAAGGACAATCTCTATATATTCTATTAACCCGGACTTCCTGTCCTAGTGGACTTGTTACTAGCACCTCAAAGTCCATTTTTGTACATGGAACAACAATGCAATCAATGATGCTAGCACTCACATAAGAATGGGTAGAACCCGGGTCAAATAACACAAACACATCTTGGTTAAAAGTTGAGAAGGTACCAGCCACAACATCAGATGTCTCTGCCTCTTCCCTCTGTCTCATTGCATACATTCTGATTGGAGCACTGTCTTGCTCTGATTGTTTCACTGTGCCTTGGCTGCCTGCTGGGCTACCTCTACCCCTGCCTCTACCTCTGCTGGGTGGTTGTGAACTTCTGGTGACAGGGCTCTGAACTGACCCTTCTGCAGTAGTAGGAGGTGGTCCAACTCTGCGACTACTGGTGCAGTCCTTGGCAAAGTGTCCTGTGCCTCCACAGTTATAACAGGCTCCAATAGCCTTGTAGCAGATCCCACCATGATTTCTTCCACATGTCTCACATTGGCGGGGAGGGTAGGAACCTCTGGTACTCTGCTGACCAGATAGGGGAGGCTTCTGTCCTGAATATCTTCCCCCACCAGATTTCTTGCCACCTCTACCATGTCCCGCATAGTTCTTCCTCTTTCCAGTAGGACCACTGGAACTCTGTTCTACAGATTTTCCCTCTTTCTCTGTCTTCTCTGATTTCTTTTTCTCAGGAGCAGCTTTAGACTCAATTCTTTCTAACTCTAGAGCTTGAGAAATAAGTTCAGAGAAGTTAGTGTGTTTGAAGCCGACTACTTGTAATCTGATACTGGGCTTCAAGCCAATTTCAAACCTCTTGCATCTCTCCCTACTGGTAGCAAGTAAACTTACTGCATAATGGCTCAGGCGGGAAAATTCTCTTTCATACTCAGCCACTGATCTGCTCCCTTGTTTTAGACTTAGGAATTCTTGTAGCTTCTGGTCTACATAAGCATCAGGGACATATTTTTGTCTGAATTCCCTGAGAAAGTCATTCCATGTTAGCACTGCAGGTTCTACCAGACTGTGGGGAATGGTTTTCCACCAGTCATAAGCATCCCCCTGTAGCAAAGATACAGAGTATTGGAATCTGAGCTCCTCTGTGCAATGCAGTTTCTTAAATACCCTATCCATCCTCTCTAACCACTGTTCAGCCTCTAGAGGATCTACTGTCCCCTTGAACTCTGTAGCCCCATACTTCATCAATTTGTCATACTGCCTAGTAGGAGATTGTGGTTGTACCACTGGTGTCTGTATTGGGACTTGAGTAGGCACATTACCAGCCATTTGTTGGAACATTGCAGCCATCTGTGGCGAGCGAAGCGAGGAAATCTGCGATCTTGTGGGTCTTTGCTAAACCACTGACATTGTGTAGGCCTAGGGCATCCCCTTGCACCTCAGCCTCAATAGATTGATCGACTGAACGATCACCCTCTTCCATAGTCAATGCAAGGATTTTAGATCCCCTGAACAAATAACACAAGGAGATTTCCTCCCGTTAGTGCATATTTATAATGTAATGTACTGTATGTATCAAACAATGGTATTGAGCAGTTGTACTATGAAGAAAGAATATTCAAATAAAAGGTGAAAATAGAATTTAAAAACTTTGCTCTGATACCACTAAAACATATCACACCCTACCCCTCTGTAAGGCATAACATGATCCCATAGTATATCTAATGAATTACCAACTCCGTCTACTGATATTCCATTAAATACACTACAAGGGATTTTAAAAACTTTTCTTACTTCTTTTACAGTGGTGAGCACTATTTACAGGTATTAAAAACCTTTTTGAATTGTAGTGATAGAACTAACAAATTTTGGTAAAGTGCCATCTGTATTTTGGATAAAACAGTTCTTCAGAAAACCTATAAAAAGCACTTCAATATATTTCTAAATCTCAACTTCAACATATTTCTCAACACAACATATTTATCAACTCAAATCCACAGTGATTTTTCAAAGACTGAGATAAAAGAAATATAATACAATTTTACCAACCAAAATAACTCATAATTATTTTACAACTTCAAGGTACAATTTGAATTTACAACTGCTCAAAACCAAAAACAATATGTACATACAGTGGTCATACATTACAGTACAAAATGCAAAATGTTGGTATACTCATTATACCCGAAAAATCTCTCACTGGGTGTACTAGCAGCCTAGTCTGCTGCCCTGTCTGTCTGTCTACTTGCGACAGCAATAAAAAGCTATCGCTGAGACAATGTCTCAGTGGTGCACAACATTAACCAAATACAATTTAAATCACAATTCATAAATCATATAAATAGTGGATACTTAAAACCATAGTAAATTTCAAGATAATAATTGTCCACAAGAATTTAAACTCCATTTCTCAATATCACAATAAATTTCAATAAGTCAGATCATAGTTGAATTCAAAAGACAGTATATGTCAATAAGAGTTTAAATTCATTTCACAATCTCACAATACATATCAATAAATCACACACAGCTTAATCATGTTCCAAAGTTCAATTCGTCCCAAAAGCCGATGGCTAATGAGGCATTCAATTCGTCTCAAAAGTCAATGACTAATGAGGAATAACATAGCTAGCTAGCAAAAATATGAGTACTCATCCAATTCGTCCTCAACAGGCACACACTTCAACACTTCAGCCAGAGAGGGAATTCAATTCGTCCCACTAGACAAGCTAGCGAGGAATACAATCAATATACATGATAGCTGTGGTTTTAAACCATTTCCAATGCTTTTCAATCAATCAGTAACCATCAATATCATTCAAACAATTTCTCACAGTTTCAAATCATTTACAATGCTTTTCAAGAATTAAATATCCATTCAAACACATTTCCACAATTTAAAACAATAATGTACAAATCGTCATAATTCATTTCAATTGAAAAATTCAAAAGAATTAGTTGTTGTGCACAAACCTCTAATGACTGTCTCTTGGTCTGGACTCAGTGTTTCCTTCCCTTTTCCTAAGTCTTTGGTAACTGAGAAACACAATTTGAAGTGTTTCAGTACTAAATTAAATTGTCTCTAACGATAATGTTCGATAAGTAATTGACTGAAAGCTATTATTTGCTTAATCTCTTAATATACCGACCTCGATGCGTTCTAGGTAAATTAGGTTTTAGTGTCACTAATATGTCACATTCGATAGTGTTTTAGGGTTGGTACACGTTACCAATTTCATTTCCTTGTTTAGTGCATTTTATTGCAACTTGCTGGATTCCGGTATACTAGTTTGACCTAGCCGGAAGACCTAGTTCCCTCGGTTTTCGGGTTTCAGTCAAAACTAAAAACTTGTAGATCTATGTCTTACGGAACGCGGAGCAAAATTTTAGGTCATTCCGATTTATGTAGACCAAGTTATGGTCATTTTACTATTGCTGGTCAAATGGCATCAAATTTGGTCATTTTAGGTCAATTTTGGTCAACTTTGGTTCGGCCAGTTTTTGGATCCGAACTTGTGCAAGCTGTTTGACTTGCTTATGTTCATTTCTGGGTTTTGGTGTCTTCATGAGACTTGTAGGTATGGGTCTTAACTATTCATGGTTAAAATTTCAGGTCAATTGGACCTGTTTTGAGTGAGTTATGGCCTAAACACTAACTGCTGCCCAATTGGTCAATTTTCAGGTCTCAATTGTACTTAATCCGAACTGGTCATTTTTCATGCTACCTTGCAAGCAGAATTTTGGTATGCTTTCTAAATGAAAGTTGGCACATTTTGTACCTAGTTTCACCTCCAATTAGTCTCATACCAATTGGAGTTACACATTTAAAGTTATAGGTTAAAATGTACACTGCCCTTAATTACATTGCATAAACATGTATCAATTACACATTTACCTTACTCTAAGTCCATCTCTCTTACCCATTCTGTTTTGGTACATTACCAAAACCATTTATCACTTCACATTAAAATCATTTTGGCCAGAATACAAACATCCTCAATACACCAAATAAAACTCTAATTCATAAAGTCCAATTACAACCATAAATACACATAACACTACTCATCATTTCATACAATTTCCACCACTAATTTATATACATATCCATCAATCCTCAATGTCATAATTCTGCCAATATCTTCATGAATTCATACATTCATGAAAGAGTCCCAAGGCTGCCGAATTGTTCCACAATGCCAAAGTGTCCTACAATTCATCAATTTCCATTCCAAGTGCACAATCACCGTATACATGTGGGATTAACTTACTAGGACATTAAATCACCCTACTCAACATGAATCCACATCAAATATGTAAGAATACTTCATCAAATATAGAACTCCATGGCTGTCCAAAATTGGACATATCAAGAACTCCTCAAACTTGAAAATTTTCTTCACAAATCAAACACCCATAACATGTATACAAAGTTTAACAAAGTAATATTCAAAAATACAAACTTACCTATGGTTGGGACTTGCTAAACCTTCACTAAACTTCTTGATTTTGGTATCAAACTCTTCCTTATGATGTGGAGATAAAACTTAATGAAGAAACCTAGATGATTGGAGGTGAATTGAAGGAGTGGAGGAAGCTTTAAGTGAAACGGCAATGGAGGATGTCACCTCTCCCATTTTGGCATGGATGAAGAACTTAGAGAAAATGAATTTGCAGATTGCATATTAGGTGTACACCTACCCCTTTTTGTTCTTAATTTATTCAATAGTGGCCCACTCACCAAATTTAAATCATATAATATGTTAAATGTGTTATTTACACAATTTTCACTCCACTTTTGGCTATTTACATTAGGTTCCACCAAATTAATTTTTCATTTTATTTTCTAAGTGTAATATTATTTATTTTTAATGGAAATTTAGGTCAAAAGACAATTCGGGATGTCAAATGACCATAATGCCCCTGTTCGGGTTGCATTCCCGATTTTTCGGTAACACCGAGTTTTGTCCGTTTTTCGATTTCTCACTTTTCTTTGTACTAATTATTTAATTTTTCTTTGATATTTCTAATGATATTTATACTTCAATTGATGTCTCTTTAAGTCCTATAAATATTTTCCAGGGTTCTCCGCAGTCCAGGGCCAGTCAACGGTCCATGCTGTGACTTCCCGGTGCAGTCACCCATCGCTAGGGTTCTCGACTCGCTTAACTTGGTTGCATTTCTTTGCTATTATTTTTCCTTTGTTTTTCTTGTGTTTTCTCTTCTTGTATTTCATTATTTTATGTCTGCTCACTCATAACGAAGTGTAGTTCTAGGCATCCTAGCTGTCCGGACAGCACTGGTCACCGGAACAGTAGAATGCACTACCGAACTTAGGGGTGTTACAGACATACTGTTGATGGGTAATGACACTGGTATGTTGACAACTATAAAGGTATGGTTGTCAAATACATTCTCCATGAAAGACTTAGGGGAGGCAACCTATATTCTTGGGATTTGCATATATAGAGATAGAGCACAAAGAATAATTGATTTATCCCAAAATCTATACTGGAAAAAGGTGTTAAAGAGGTTTAACATGCTTGATTCCAAGAGAGGATTATTACCAGTGAGACATGGTATCCACCTTTCTAAAGAGATGTCTCCAAAGACACCTGAAGAAAGAGATAAGACATGTATGCAATGTTGTGTACTAGGCCAGATATCGCATATGCTGTTAGTTTGACTAGCAGGTATCAATCTAATCCAGGTTTGGAACATTGGATAACTGTCAAGAATATCCTTAAGTACTTGAGAAGAACTAAGGATTTATTCTTGATTTATGGAGGTGGAGACTTGCAATTGGATGGTTATACTGATTCTGATTTCCAATCAGATATCGATGATAGAAAGTCTACCTCTGGATATGTGTTCATTTGTAATGAAGGTGCAGTAAGTTGGAAGAGTTCCAAGCAGAGCACGACTGCGGATTCCACTACAGAGGCTGAGTATATTGCTGCATCAGATGCCGCAAAGGAAGCTTTTTGGATAAAGAAGTTCGTGACAGAACTTACAGTAGTTCCTTCCATTGATTCAGCAGTTCCACTACACTGTGACAATAATGGAGCAGTCATACAGGCTAAGGAACCAAGGTCTCACCAGAAATCCAAACACATAGAAAGGCGCTAACACATTATCAGAGAAATAGTTGGGCGAGGTGATCTAGCCATGCAAAAAATAGCATCAGCTAAAAATCCAGCTGATCCATTCACTAAGCCTATGTCACAAACTCAATTAGACCGACATCTTGAGAAGATAGGTCTAAGATATTGTAATGAATGGCTCTAGTGCTAGTGGGAGATTATTAGTAGTTTGCCCTAGAGCATATCATTTAGTATGTATCTTGTACATATTTTTATTAATAAAAGGCATTTTCACTTTTCTATTTACATAATATATTTATGTGCAATAGAAAAGGTCCATTGATATTTTGTTAGAAATATTATTCTTAAGTTATTAAGAATATGAGTGACAATATTTCTAGCACAAAGTATTATAAATAGGTTCACAATCGAGGATACTTCATAATAAGGACAAGACTTATCCAGAAAGATTGTATTCATGTTTGTTATCAAGTTATTTATATGAGATATAAATAAGATGGAATGGTGAGTCTCATGCTATATGACAAACATGATAGGCACTTATAAATGATAAGTAGGCCGAACCAATGACATTTATGACAAGCACATGGAGTTTACTCTTATCAATGTTTTATCATAAATCATATCAGTGCATATAATCTTTAGACATGAGATAGCACAGTTATCTTGTATATAGGTAGTTTGAGTTTAATATTGCTTTCATACTTGTACTATGTATGGGTATATGGGCATCTGTTGGCTCCTACTAGTTATATATGGAGGTAGGTATTGATCAAGATAAAATATGTTCCTCTAAGTAAATAGAGATAAAATCCTATGTTCATTTAATTGTTCTTGATGTTTTAAGTTCCTGGCCAAGACAGATAGATTTATTCAGAAAAGAGTTTCTAATGAGAAAATCTTTTTAATCAAGAACTGGAATTAAAAGAGAACATAATATTCATAGCAAATGGAGTTTGACATAAACCATGACTCCAACTTGAGTTGGGATTTTGTAACAGAGAGATTCTAGTGCATGGTAACATATGATTATAGGTTCATTTAAGGTAAACCTTATTACTAATTGGGTGGCCATGGCATGCTATGCTAGGTGTTAACCATGATCTATGAGGTTCATAAAATGATTTAGAGAAATCATTTATGGTAAGAAAGAGTTCTGATGATATTAAGAGTTGATATCATGTCTCATTGCCAATTAGTGATGAGCCTAGTAAGTCACACACATACACAAGTTATCACCGATTTAAATATGATTTAATTAATTAATTAAAGAGTTTAATTGATTAATTAAATAGGTTTGGTTTGCAATTAAATTTCAAAGTCCCTAGCATAACTTGAAACCAAATCTAGATTATTGGATATATAGTAGAAGTTAAATTTATATTTAAAGTGTTTAAATATGAATTTAATTAATGAGAAATTAATTAATAGAGATTAATTAGTTAATTTATATTCGATATAAATTAGAAGAAGAAAAATAATTATTTTGGGTTAAGAACTCAAAATTAAGACACAGGTGCATTTTGGTCATTTCACAGTGTGACACATGGCACCATGAGATGGTGACACATGAGATTACACATAAGCTTGCCAAATGTTTTTTTAATCATGTAAGATGATTAAAATCAAGATTAAATATAGGTTTGACACTTGGCACAATGTGATTGGGTCACTTAAACCTAGAGCTAATTAAAGGGTGACATGTGGCAAGGGTTTAATGTGTTAACCTAGCTATATAAGTGTTGTTATGAAAAAGAAAAATAACCAGTAGCCACTCTTCTCCTTTGTCACGCCATTTTGAGGCTCTCCATCTATTCTTCTTCATCTCTCATCAATTCAAAGAGATTAGCCATCAATCTTTTGAATTAAGAACACTAGAAATTGTTTTGTCACACCCTATCCCTCTGTAAGGCATAACATGATCCCGTAGTATACCTAATGAATTACCAACTCTGTCTACTGATAACCCATTAAATACACTACAAGGGATTTTAAAAACTTTTCTTACTTCTTTTACAGTGGTGAGCACTATTTACAGGTGTTAAAAACCTTTTTGAACTGAAGTGATAGAACTAACACATTTGAATTATTTGGAATTTCTGTAGAAATTTTGGCGGAGTGCCATCTGTATTTTGGATAAAACAGTTCTTCAGAAAACCTGTAAAAAGCACTTCAATATATTTCCAAGTCTCAACTTCAACATTTTTCTCAACACAACATATTTCTCAAATCAAATTCACAGTAATTTTTCAAGGACTGAGATAAAGAAAATATAATACAATTTTTACAAGCCAAAATAACTCATAATTATTTTACAACTTCAAGGTACAATATGAATTTACAACTGCTCAAAACCAACAACAATATGTACATACAGTGAACATACATTACATTACAAAATACAAAATGTGGGTATACTCATTATACCAGGTAATCTCTCGCTGGAGGTACTAGCAGCCTAGTCTGCTTGCCACATGCTCTGTCTACTGCGGCGGCAATAAAAAGCTATCACTGAGACAATGTCTCAGTGGTGCACAACATTAACCAAATACAATTTAAATCACAATTCATAAATCATTTAAATAGTGGATACTTAAAACCATAGTTAATTTCAAGACAGTAATTGTCAACAAGAATTTAAACTCCATTTCTCAATATCACAATAAATTTCAATAAGTCAGATCATGGTTGAATTCAAAAGACAGTATATGTCAATAAGAGTTTAAATTCATTTCACAATCTCACAATACATATCAATAAATCACACACAGCTTAATCATGTTCCAAAGTTCAATTCGTCCCAAAAGCCGGTGGCTAATGAGGTATTCAATCCATCCCAAAAGTCGATGACTAATGAGGAATAACATAGCTAGCTAGAAAAACTATGAGTACTCATCCAATTCGTCCTCAACAGGCACACACCTCAACACTTCAGCCAGAGAGGGAATTCAATTCGTCCCACTAGACAAGCTAGCGAGGAATACAATCAATATACATGATAGCTGTGGTTTCAAACCATTTCCAATGCTTTTCAATCAATAAGTATCCATCAATATCATTCAAACAATTTCTCACAATTTCAAACCATTTACAGTGCTTTTCAAGCGATAAATATCCATTCAACACATTTCCACAATTTAAAACAGTAAAATACAAATAGTCATAATTCATTTCAATTGAAAAATTCAAAAGAAATAGTTGTTGTGCACAAACCTCTGATAACTATCTCTTGGTCTGGACTCGGTGTTTCCTTCCCTTTTTCTGAGTCTTTGGTAATTGAGAAACACAATTTAAAGTGTTTCAGTACTAAATTAAATTGTCTCTAACGATAATGTTCGATAAGTAATTCACCGAAAGCTATTATTTGCTTAATCACCTAATATACCGACCCTCGATGCGTTCTAGGTAAATTAGGTTTTAGTGTCACTAATATGTCACATTCGATAGTGTTTTAGGGTTGGTACACGTTACCAATTTCATTTCATTGTTTAGTGCATTTTATTGCAACTTGCTGGATTCCGGTATACTAGTTTGACCTAGCCGGACGACCTAGTTTCCTCGGTTTTCGGGTTTCAATCAAAACTATAAACTTGTAGATCTATGTCTTATTGCACGCATATCAAAATTTCAGGTCAATCCGAGTTATGTAGACCAAGTTATAGTCATTTTACTATTGCTGGTCAAATGGCATCAAATTAGGTCATTTTAGGTCAACTTTGGTCAACTTTGGTTCGGCCAGTTTTTGGACCCGAACTTGTGAAAGCTGTTTGACTTGCTTATGGTCATTTCTGGGCTTTGGTGTCTTCATGAGACTTGTAGGTATGGGTCTTAACTATTCATGGTTAAAATTTCAGGTCAATTGGACCTGTTTTGAGTGAGTTATGGCCTAAACACTAACTGCTGCCCAAATGGTTAGTTTTCAGGTTTCACTTGCACTTAATCCGAATTGGTCATTTTTCATGTCACCTTGCAAGCAGAATTTTGGTATGCTTTCTCAATGAAAGTTGGCACATTTTGTGCCTAGTTTCACCTTCAATTGGTCTCATACCAATTGGAGTTACACATTTAAAGTTATGGGCTAAAATGTAGGCTGTCCTTAATTACATTGTTTATACATGTATCAATTACACATTTACCTTGCTACAATTCCACCTCTCAACCCCATTCTGTTTTGGTACATTACCAAAACCATTTACCACTTCACTTTAATGTCACTTTGGGCAGAATACAAATATCCTCAATACACCAAATAAAAGTCTAATTTACAAAGTCCAAATACAACCATAAATACACATAAACATTACTCATCATTTCATACAATTTCCACCACTAATTTATATACATATCCATCAATCCTCAATGTCATAATTCTGCCAAAATCTTCATGAATTCATACATTCATCAAAGAGTCCCAAGGTTGCCGAATTGTTCCACAATGCCAAAGTGTCCTACAATTCATCAATTTCCATTCCAAGTGCACAATCACCATATACATGTGGAATAATTTACTAGGACATCAATTCACCCTATTCAACATGAATTCTCATCAAACATATGTAAGAATATTTCATTAACCATACAACTCCATGGCTGTCCAAAATTGGACATATCAAGAACTCCTCAAAACTTAAAGTTTCCTTCACAAAGCAAACACCCATAACATGTATACAAACTTTAACAAAGCAATATTCAAAAATACAAAGTTACCTTTGGTTGGGACTTGTTAAACCTTGACTAAACTTCTTGATTTTAGTATCAAACTCTTCCTTGTGATGTGGAGGCAATCTTTAATGAAGAAACCTAAGTGGTTGGAAGTGAAATGAAGGAGTGGAGGAAGCTTTAAGTGAAACGGCAATGGAGGTTTCTTTTCTTCTCAATTCGGCATGGATGAAGAACTTAGAGAAAATGAATCTGCAGATTACATATTAGGTGTACACCTGCCCCTTTTTGTTCTTAATTTAATCAATAGTGGCCCACTCACTCAATTTAATCATATAATATGTTAAATGTGTTATTTACACAATTTTCACTCCAGTTTTGGCTATTTACATTAGGTACCACCAAATTAATTTTTCATTTTATTTTCTAAGTGTAATATTATTTATTTTTAATGGACATTTAGGTCAAAAGACAATTCGGGATGTCAAATGACCATAATGCCTTTGTTCGCGTTGTATTCCCTATTTTTCGGTAACACCGGGTTTTGTCTGTTTTTCGATTTCTCACTTTTCCTTGTACTAATTATTTAATTTTTCTTTGATATTTCTAATGATATTTATACTTCAATTGATGTCTCTTTAAGTCCTATAAATATTTTCCAGGGTTCCTCATGATCAGGCGACCAACGGTCCACGCCGTGATTTCTATAGTGGTCACCCATCACTAGGGTTCTCGGCTCCCTTAACTTGGTTATATTTCTTTGCTATTATTTTTCTTGTGTTTTCTCTTCTTGTATTTCATTATTTTATGTCTCCTCACTCATAACGAAGTGTAGTTCTAGGCATCCTAGCTGTCCGGACAGCACTGGTCACCGGAACAGTAGAACGCCTTACCGAACTTAGGGGTGTTACAATTCTCCCCCCCCCCCCCCCTTAAAATAAATTTAGTCTCGAAATTTTACCTTGCATTAGTCTCTGAATAGCTGTGGCCTGAATGATGGTTTCACAGCACTTTAACCAGGTGTATCTGTTTGTTCCTCAGCTACTTCACCTCATAAGCCAAAATTTTTATGGGTTCTTCCTCATATGAGAGGTCTGGATTTACCTCAATCTCTTCAACTGATAGTACATGAGATGGGTCAGATCTGTACCTCCTTAACATGGACACATGGAAGACACTGTGTATCCTTGCTAGCTCTAGAGGTAATGCCAACCGATTTGCCAAAGGACCCACTCTTTCCAGAACCTCATATGGTCCAATGAAATGAGGACTCAGTTTCCCCTTTCTGCCAAATCTCATAATCCTCTTCCAAGGAGAAACTTTGAGGAATACCTTATCACCCACTGCATATTCAATATCTCTTCTTTTCATATCAATATAGGACTTCTGACGGTCTGATGCAGCCTTGAGTCTATCTCTAATCAATCTGATCTTTTCCTATCTGCTGAACAATTTCTGGCCCAATCATCTTCCTTTCACCTACTTCATCCCAACATAAGGGAGTTCTGCACTTCCTGCCATACAATGCTTCATATGGAGGCATCCCAATGCTTGATTGGTAGCTGTTGTTATAAGCAAACTCAATCAAAGGCAAGTGTGTATCCCAACTACCTTCAAATTTAATCACACAAGCCCGTAGCATATCCTCCAATATCTGAGTAACCCTCTCAGACTGGCCATCTGTCTGTGGGTGGAATGCTGTGCTGAAGTTCAATCTAGTTCCTAGGGCTCTCTGAAGACTACCCCAGAATCTAGAAGTGAACCTAGGATCTCTATCAGATACAATTGATACTGGCACTCCATGCAATTTTACAATCTCATATATGTACAATCTGGCCAATCTTTCCAGGCTATAGTCCATCCGAACTGGCAAAAAGTGAGTAGACTTGGTCAATCTGTCAACTATAACACATACTGCATCATGACTACTCTGTGTCCTTGGAAGTCCTGTAACAAAATATATAGTTATTCATTCCCATTTCCACTCTGGTACTGACAAAGGATGTAACAAACCAGCTGGAACTTGATGTTCTGCCTTTACTTGCTGATAAGTTAGGCATTTAGAAACAAATTCAGCTATATCTCTCTTCATACCCATCCACCAGTAATGCTCTTTCAGCCCTCTGTACATTTTAGTTCCACCAGGGTGCATAACAAATGGAGACTCATGTGCTTCCTTCATAATGATCTGTCTCAATTCAGCATCGTTAGGGACGCACATTCTGCCCTGATGTAGCAATAAACCATCATCTCTCACAGAGAATTCAAGTTTCTTGCCCTGCTGGACTTCTTTCAGTAGCTTCTGATATTTTTCATCACTCGAGCGACCATTCGACCGATCAATCAACACTGGCTGTACATGCCATGCAACTACTGTCTGTCCCTCATCATCAATCTCTAAACTGGCATGCTGTGCTTTCAATTCACATACCATGGACAAAGGAGAAACTCTGAGACTTGCCATAGTCTTGCGACTTAAGGCGCCAGCCACCACATTTGCTTTCCCTGGCTGATAGTCTATTAAGCAATCATAGTCTTTAATGAGTTCTAACCATCTCCTCTGCCTCAAATTCAATTCCTTCTGGGTGCCTAAGTACTTCAAGCTCTTGTGATCTGTGTAAATGTAGCATTTCTCCCTATACAAATAGTGTCTCCAGATCTTCAGAGCAAAAACAATAGCTGCTAACTCCAGATCATGTGTTGGGTAATTCCTCTCATGCGGTTTCAGCTGGCGTGATGCATAAGCAATGACATTCCGATCTTGCATCAGTACACAGCCTAGCCCATTGTGAGAAGCATCACTATAAACTGTGTATTCTTTACCCGGAGTAGGTAAAGTGAGAACTGGAGCTTCAGTCAAACACCTCTTCAACTCATCAAAACTTTGCTGGCATTTATCAGTCCACTGAAATTTCACATCTTTCCGAAGTAGTTTGGTCAGTGGAGAAGATAACATAGAAAACCCCTTCACAAACCGACGGTAATATCCAGCTAAACCAAAAAAACTGCGAATTTCTGTGATGTTCCTGGGCGGCTTCCAATTAAGGATAGCTTCTACCTTGCTGGAATCTACCTTGATCCCTTCAGCTGACACAACATGTCCCAAAAAGGAGATTTCTTTCAGCCAAAATTCACATTTCGACAATTTGGCGTATAACTGTTTCTCCCTTAAAGTCTGCAGTATAATCCGCAGATGTCTGTCATGCTCTTCTGCATTCCTCGAGTATATCAAAATGTCATCAATAAACACCACCACAAATTGATCAAGATATGGTCTGAAGATAGTGTTCATCAGATCCATAAAAGCAGCTGGAGCATTTGTTAACCCGAATGGCATTACTAGAAACTCATAGTGGCCATACCGAGTTCTGAAAGCAGTTTTTGGAATACTCTGCTCTTGCACCTTTAACTGATAATAACCAGATCGCAAATCAATTTTGGAGAATACAGCTGCACCCTTCAATTGGTCAAACAGATCATCAATGCGAGGCAATGGATATCTGTTCTTTATTGTCACCTTATTCAACTGTCGGTAGTCAATGCATAAGCGGAGAGTACCATCCTTTTTCTTAACAAACAACACTGGTGCTCCCCAAGGCGACACACTAGGGCGGATGAAGCCCTTTTCAAGTAGTTCTTGCAATTGTATCTTCAACTCCTTCAACTCTGCTCGTGCCATTCTGTATGGCGTTATGGAGATTGGTTCCACACTAAGCATAACATTAATTTCAAACTGCACTTCTCTTTCCGGAGGTAATCCTGGCAATTTATCAGGAAACACATCTGGAAAGTCGTATACTGTAGGGATGTGCTTCAATGCTGGACTCCCCACTTTGGTGTCTACCACATGTGCCAAGTAGGCTTCACACCCCTTTCTGATCATTTTTCTGGCTAGTGCAGCCGAAATGATGTTTGATGGCAATAACTGCCTCTCCCCATGTATTACCACATCGCTGTACTGAGGGAGACCAAAAGTGACTCTTGACACTACAACAATCATGGCATGATGCCTAGCTAACCAATCCATGCCCAAGATGATATCATAATCTCTGAAGGGCATTTCAATGAGATCGGACAAAAAGGTGTGTCCTTGGATCACCAAAGGACAATCTCTATACATTCTATTAACCCTGACTTCCTATCCTAACGGACTTGTTACAACACCTCAAAGTCCATTTTTGTACATGGAACAGCAATGCAATCAATGATGTTAGCACTCACATAAGAATGGGTAGAACCCGGATCAAATAACACAAACACATTCTGATTACAAGTTGAGAAGGTACCAGCCACAACATCAGATGTCTCGGCCTCTTCCCTCTGTCTTATTGCATACATTCTGACTGGAGCACCGTCTTGCTCTGAATGTTTCACTGTGCCTTGGCTGCCTGCTGGGCTACCTCTACCCCTGCCTCTACCTCTGCTGGGTGGTTGTGAACTTCTAGTGACAGTCTCTCGAACCCCTTCTGCGATGAGTAGGAGGTGGTCTAACTCTGCGACTACTGGTGCAGTCCTTGGCAAAGTGTCCTGTGCCTCCACAGTTATAACAGGCTCCAATAGCCTTGTAACAGATCCCACCATGATTTTTTCCACAAGTTTCACATTGCCGGGGAGGATAGGAACCTCTGGTACTCTGCTGACCAGATAGGGGAGGCTTTTGTCCTGAATATCTTCCCCTACCAGATTTCTTGCCACCTCTGCTGTGTCCCTCATAGTTCTTCCTCTTTCCAGTAGGACCACTGGAACTCTGTTCTACAGATTTTCACTCTTTCTCTGTCTTCTCTGATTTCTTTTTCTCAGGAGCAGCTTCAAACTCAATTATTTCTAACTCTAGAGCTTGAGAAATAAGTTCAGAGAAGTTAGTGTGTTTGAAGCCAACTACTTGTAATCTGATACTGGGCTTCAAGCCAGTTTCAAACCTCTTGCATCTCTCCCTGCTGGTAGAAAGTAAACTGACTGCATAATGGCTCAGGCGGGAAAATTCTCTTTCATACTCAGCCACTGATCTGTTCCTCTGTTTCAGACTTAGGAATTCTTGTAGCTTCTAGTCTACATAAGCATCAGGGACATATTTCTATCTGAATTCCCTGAGAAAGTCATTCCATGTTAGCATCAGAGGTTCTACTGCATCGTGGGGAATGGTTTTCCACCAGTCATAAGCATCTCCCTGTAACAAAGATACAGAGTATTCAAATCTGAGCTCCTCTGTGCAATGCAGTTTCTTGAATACCCTATCCATCCTCTCTAACCATTGTTCAGCCTCTAGAGGATCTACTGTCCCCTTAAACTTTGTAGCCCCATACTTCATCAATTTATCATACTGCCTCGTAGGAGATCGTGGTCGTACCAATCGTGTCTGATTGGGACTTGAGTAGGCGCATTACACCATTTGTTGGAACATTGCGACCATCTGAGCGAATCGAGCAGAAACTACGGCATCAGAGGGGCTGGTGCTGCTGAACCACTGACATTGTGTAGGCCTGGGGCATCCCCTTGCACCTCAGCCTCAATAGATTGATCGATTGAACGATCACCCTCTTCCATAGTCAATGCGAGGATTTTAAATCTCCTGAACAAATAACATAAGGAGATTTCCTCCCGTTAGTGCATATTTATAATGTAATGTACTGTATGTATCAAACAATGATGTTGAGCAGTTGTACTATGAAGAAAGAATATTCAAGTAACATGTGAAAACAAAATTTAAAAACTTTGCTCTGATACCACTAAAACATGTCACACCCTATCCCTCGGTAAGGCATAACATGATCCCGTAGTATACCTAATGAATTACCAACTCCGTCTACTGATAACCCATTAAATACACTACAAGGGATTTTAAAAACTTTTCTTACTTCTTTTACAGTGGTGAGCACTATTTACAGGTGTTAAAAACCTTTTTGAACTGAAGTGATAGAACTAACACATTTGAATTATTTGGAATTTCTGTAGAAATTTTGGCAGAGTGCCATTTATATTTTGGATAAAACAGTTCTTCAGAAAACCTGTAAAAAGCACTTCAATATATTTCCAAGTCTCAACTTCAACATTTTTCTCAACACAACATATTACTCAAGTCAAATTCACAGTAATTTTTCAAGGACTGAGATAAAGAAAATATAATACAATTTTTACAAGCCAAAATAACTCATAATTATTTTACAACTTCAAGGTACAATTTGAATTTACAACTGCTCAAAACCAACAACAATATGTACATACAGTGAACATACATTACATTACAAAATACAAAATGTGGGTATACTCATTATACCCTGTAATCTCATTGGAGGTACTAGCACCTAGTCTCGCTCTGTCTGTCTGTCTACTGCGACAAAGAATAAAAGCTATCGCTGAAACAATGTCTCAGTGGTGCACAACATTAACCAAATACAATTTAAATCACAATTCATAAATCATATAAATAGTGGATACTTAAAACCATAGTTAATTTCAAGACAGTAATTGTCAACAAGAATTTAAACTCCATTTCTCAATATCACAATAAATTTCAATAAGCCAGATCATGGTTGAATTCAAAAGACAGTATATGTCAATAAGAGTTTAAATTCATTTCACAATATCACAATACATATCAATAAATCACACACAGCTTAATCATGTTCCAAAGTTCAATTCGTCCCAAAAGCCGATGGCTAATGAGGTATTCAATTCGTCCCAAAAGTCGATGACTAATGAGGAATAACATAGCTAGCTAGCAAAAATATGAGTACTCATCCAATTCGTCCTCAACAGGCACACACCTCAACACTTCAGCCAGAGAGGGAATTCAATTCGTCCCACTAGACAAGCTAGTGAGGAATACAATCAATATACATGATAGCTGTGGTTTCAAACTATTTCTAATGCTTTTCAATCAATAAGTATCCATCAATATCATTCAAACAATTTCTCATAATTTCAAACCATTTACAGTGCTTTTCAAGCGATAAATATCCATTCAACACATTTCCACAATTTAAAACAGTAAAATACAAATAGTCATAATTCATTTCAATTGAAAAATTCAAAAGAAATAGTTGTTGTGCACAAACCTCTGATAACTGTCTCTTGGTCTGGACTAAGTGTTTCCTTCCCTTTTTCTGAGTCTTTGGTAACTGAGAAACACAATTTAAAGTGTTTCAGTACTAAATTAAATTGTCTCTAACGATAATGTTCGATAAGTAATTCACCGAAAGCTATTATTTGCTTAATCACCTAATATACCGACCCTCGATGCGTTCTAGGTAAATTAGGTTTTAGTGTCACTAATATGTCACATTCGATAGTGTTTTAGGGTTGGTACACATTACCAATTTCATTTCCTTGTTTAGTGCATTTTCTTGCAACTTGCTGGATTCCGGTATACTAGTTTGACCTAGCCGGACGACCAAGTTCCCTCGATTTTCGGGTTTCGATCAAAACTACAAACTTTTAGATCTATGTCTTATCGCACGCGAGGCAAAATTTCTGGTCAATCCGAGTTATGTAGACCAAGTTATAGTCATTTTACTATTGCTGGTCAAATTGCATCAAATTAGGTCATTTTAGGTCAACTTTGGTTCGGCCAGTTTTTAGACCTGAACTTGTGCAAGATGTTTGACTTGCTTATGGTCATTTCTGGGCTTTGGTGTCTTCATGAGACTTGTAGGTATGGGCTTAACTATTCATGGTTAAAATTTCAGGTCAATTGGACCTGTTTTGTGTGAGTTATGGCCTAAACACTAACTGCTGCCCAAATGGTCAGTTTTCAGGTTTTACTTGCACTTAATCCGAATTGGTCATTTTTCATGTCACCTTGCAAGCAGAATTTTGGTATGCTTTCTCAATGAAAGTTGGCACATTTAGTGCCTAGTTTCACCTCCAATTGGTTTCATACCAATTGGAGTTACACATTTAAAGTTATGGGCTAAAATGTAGGCTGTCCTTAATTACATTGTTTATACATGTATCAATTACACATTTACCTTGCTACAATTCCACCTCTCAACCCCATTCTGTTTTGGTACATTACCAAAACCATTTACCACTTCACTTTAATGTCACTTTGGGCAGAATACAAATATCCTCAATACACCAAATAAAACTCTAATTTACAAAGTCCAAATACAACCATAAATACACATAAACACTACTCATCATTTCATACAATTTCCACCACTAATTTATATACATATCCATCAATCCTCAATGTCATAATTCTGCCAAAATCTTCATGAATTCATACATTCATCAAAGAGTCCCAAGGTTGCCGAATTGTTCCACAATGCCAAAGTGTCCTACAATTCATCAATTTCCATTCCAAGTGCACAATCACCATATACATGTGGAATAATTTACTAGGACATCAATTCACCCTATTCAACATGAATTCTCATCAAACATATGTAAGAATATTTCATTAACCATACAACTCCATGGCTGTCCAAAATTGGACATATCAAGAACTCCTCAAAACTTAAAATTTCCTTCACAAAGCAAACACCCATAACATGTATACAAACTTTAACAAAGCAATATTCAAAAATACAAACTTACCTTTGGTTGGGACTTGTTAAACCTTGACTAAACTTCTTGATTTTAGTATCAAACTCTTCCTTGTGATGTGGAGGCAATCTTTAATGAAGAAACCTAAGTGATTGGAAGTGAAATGAAGGAGTGGAGGAAGCTTTAAGTGAAACGGCAATGGAGGTTTCTTTTCTTCTCAATTCGGCATGGATCAAGAACTTAGAGGAAATGAATTTGCAGATTGCATATTAGGTGTACACCTGCCCCCTTTTTGTTCTTAATTTAGTCAATAGTGGCCCACTCACTCAATTTAATCATATAATATGTTAAATGTGTTATTTACACAATTTTCACTCCACTTTTGGCTATTTACATTAGGTACCACCAAATTAATTTTTCATTTTATTTTCTAAGTGTAATATTATTTATTTTTAATGGACATTTAGGTCAAAAGACAATTCGGGATGTCAAATGACCATAATGCCCCTGTTCGGGTTGTATTCCCTATTTTTCGGTAACACCGGGTTTTGTCTGTTTTTCGATTTCTCATTTTTCCTTGTACTAATTATTTAATTTTTCTTTGATATTTCTAATGATATTTATACTTCAATTGATGTCTCTTTAAGTCCTATAAATATTTTCCAGGGTTCCCCGCAGTCCAGGGCCAGTCAACGGTCCACGCCGTGACTTCCCGGTGCGGTCACCCATCACTAGGGTTCTCAGCTCCCTTAACTTGGTTACATTTCTTTGCTATTATTTTTCCTTTGTTTTTCTTGTGTTTTCTCTTCTTGTATTTCATTATTTTATGTCTCCTCACTCATAACGAAGTGTAGTTCTAGGCATCCTAGCTATCCGGACAGCACTGGTCACCGGAACAGTAGAACGCACTACCGAACTTAGGGGTGTTACATGTTTCTAGTATCCTGTTTACATCTCTAATCTCTTAAAAGGCAGAACTTGAATTTCTAATTAATAGAAAAGGCTTTAGAAGCTGTTCAAGGGCTGCCATAGGTGTTCTTGGTGTGGACAAGCTAGAAGGACAACATTTGGTATCCTGAAGACAAATCTCAAAGGCGCAGACACGCTGCAGTGCATCAAGAGGTTAGTGTAATAGTTTCTGATTTAATCTAGGGTTCTAAAATTAATCTGATTAATTTTAAAATCTTAAATGGAAAATACAGATCCAAAAACATATTAAAAGAGTTTTAATATGTTGTTTATCATTGAAATCAAATAGATAAAAATAAATCTTGCATGATGCATGTGACCCTAGGTGAAAATTTTTGAATTCAATGGTATAAACTTGTGTTTTTCACGCTTCCGTTCCTTCAGATGGTGCTCCACTAACTCCACTTAAGTGGACCACTAAGCATTTTTTTTGGACATAAAACTTCATCTTCTTCAACCTCCCACAACCAGCCGAAATGCTTTTGAAGGAAAACCTCCATGGCCGAAATGCACAAGCTCCATGCAACCATGAATTCCACCTCCATTCCACATGATTCCTTCACTAAAGTTGTTCTACACAACTTAGGCAGTAGATAGGCAGCAAGAAAATCAAGTTTTGGTGAGGTTTTAAAGAATTTCAAAAGTGGCAAGTATGTATTTTTTATTATTGTTTCATTAAACCTTGCATGAATGTTATGGGTAGTTGAATTGTGGAAGGATTTTTGAAGTTTGATGAGTTAAGGGAGAGGTACATTTTTGGGAGCCATGGAACTTCATTGAGAGTAGTTTATCCTTGCATGTGAATGGTAGATTAAAGTGTCGATGTAAGTATTTATGTGTGTAGGAATAAATTAGATAATGTATACTAGATGTATGTGATAGTACACTTGATTTTGGAAGCTTGGAAGTTAATTGAAAGGGATGTGCAATTCAGCAAACTTGAAGTGTGAACCAAAATGTGTTGTTTCATGGTTTGGTTTATGGAATTATATTGTTGAATTATGGTGCTTCTTATGGCAGCATGCATATGTGAATAAAGGTTTGAGTATGGACATGTAAATGAGCTATGTTATGTGGTTAAATTGTTTGTAATTGGACTTGGAAAATTCTTGGCTATAATGTGCATATTGAGTGTGGTTATAAGCTGCCAAAATGACTAAAAATGAGTTGCCAAATGTGTTTATGTTATGGTACAAAACAGAAATGACATGAAGGAAGTGACTTGGTAAGTGTTGAATGTGTCCTTTGGTATGTGATGAAGAGTATGTTGCAGGGCAGTGTGTGTTTTCGCTTAGAACCTTAAGTGTGTGACTCCAATTAGTATGAGACTAATTGGAGGTGAAACTAGGCACAAAAAGTGCCAACTTTCATGAAGGAATCTTACCAAAATTCTGCCTAAAATGTGACTTGAAAAATGACCAAATCCGGATTAGTGCATTGAAAGCTTGAAAATTGACCATTTGGGCAGCAGTTAGTGTTTTGGCCATAACTCACTCAAAACAGGTCCAATTGACCTAAAATTTTTACCATGAATATTTGAGACATATATCTGCAATTCTCATTAAGACACCAAAGCCCATAAATATCCAGAACCAAGCCAAATAGCTTGCACAAGTTCAGGTCCAAAAACTGGCCGAACCAAAAGTGACCTAAAAATGACTGACCATTTTGATGCATTCTGACCAGCATTGGTAGATTGACCATAACTTGGTCTACATAACTCAGAACGACCTGAAATTTTTTTTCGTGTGCAATAAGACATAGATCTACAAGTTTGTAGTTTTGATCAAAACCCGAAAACTTAGGGAACTAGGTCATCCGGCTCAGTCAAATTAGTATACCGAGATCCGACAAATTGCAATAAAATGCAACATACTTGGAAATGAATTTGGTAACATGTACCAACACTAAAAGGCTATTAAATATGACACATTGATGACATTAAAACCTAATTCACCTAGACTACATCGAGGGTCAACATCTTAGGTTGACTAAGGAAATAATAGAATTCAATAAATTAAGTATTAAGCTTTATTCTTAGAAACAGTTTAAATGAGTACTGAAACACTTCAAATTGTGTTTCTCAGTTAGCAAAGACTCAGGGAAGGGGAAGGAAAAACTGAGTCAGAGCCAAGAGACAGTTATCAGAGGTTTGTGCACAATAGTTATTTCTTTTGAATTTTTCAATTGAAATAAATTATGACTATTTGTATATTATTATTTTAAATTGTGAGAAATTGTTGAATGATATTTGATGGATACTTATTGATTGAAAAGCATTGCAAATGGTTTGAAACCACAGCTATCATGTATATTGATTGAATTACTCGCTAGCTTGTCTAGTGGGACGAATTGAATTCCCTCTCTGGCTGAAGTGTTGAGGTGTGTGGCTATTGAGGACGAATAGAATGAGTACTCATATTATTGCTAGCTACCTATGTTATTCCTCATTAGCCATAAGCTTTTGGCATGAATTAAATTCCTCACTAGCCATCGGCTTTTAGGACGAATTGAACTTTGGAACATGATTAAGCTGTGTGTGTGTGATTTATTGATATATATTGTGATATTATGAAATGGAGTTTAAATTCTTATTGACATTCACTATCTTTGAATTTAACTATGGTTTTAAGTATCCACTATTTATATGACTTGTGATTTGTGATTTAAAGCTGTATTTGGTTAATGTTGTGCACCACTGAGATAATGGCTCAGCGATAGCTTTTCATTGCTATTGCAGGTAGACAGACTGACAGGGCAGCAAACTAGGCTGCTAGTACTGCACTGAGAGATCATCGGTTATATTGAGTATACGTATTTTGCATTTTGTATTGTAATGTGTGTTCACTGTATGTATATAGTGTTCTTGGTTTTGAGAGTTGTAAATTAAAATTATACATTGAAGTTGTAAAATAAATTGTGAATTATTTTGACTTGTAAAATTTGTACTATATTTCTTTTATCTCAGCCTTTGAAAATACTGAAAAATTATTGTGGATTTGAGTTGAGAAACATATTGTGTTGATTAAAGGTTGGAGTTTGAGATTGAGAAATATATTTAAAGTACTTTTTACAGGTTTTTGAAGAACTATTTTATTCAAAATATAGATGGCACTCCGCTAAAATTTTTGCAAAAATTACTAATAATTCAAATATGTTAGCTATTTCACTTAAGTTCAAAATTTTTTTTAACACCTGTAAATAGTGCTCACCACTGTAAAAAGAAGTAAGAAAAGTTTTAAAATCACTTGTAATGTATTTAATAGGTTATTAGTAGACGAAGTTGGTAATTCATTAGGTATACTACGGGATCATGTTACGCCTTACAGAGGGGTAGGGTGTGACACTACGTACCATATCCAATAGGGTACAATTTCTCCTTTCAGATACACCATTCAGCTGTGGTGTTCCTGGGGAATGCCATGCTCTCTCAAGTATTCATCAAATTCAGTACTCAAATATTCACCTCCACGATCTGATCAAAGAGCTTTAATACTCTTTCCTGTTTGATTTTCTACTTCATATTTAAATTCTTTAAACTTTTCAAAGGATTCATGTTTGTATTTCATCAAATACAAATACCCAGACATTGATTTATCATCAGTAAAGGTAATAAAGTAATGAAAACCACCTCTAGCCATTTCTTTAACTGGACCACATACATCGCTATGTATTAGCTCCAAAATATTTTCAGCCCTTAGCCCTTGTCCAACAAAGGGTGATCTAGTCATTTTGCCCTAAAGGCAAGATTCACAAGTTGGAGTAGGCTCAGAGCTCAATGAGGATAGAATCCCCATTTTCTCCAATTTCACAATCCTATCTTCTGCAACATGACATAACCTTAAGTGCCAAATATATTTTTGAACTTGAGTTGGTTTTCACCATGGCATTGCATTCATTTAGATCACTTGCATTCATTTTGTGTTTGTCATTATTATCTAAATAATAAAGACCATCATTCATATAAC
The DNA here is from genome assembly GCF_030052815.1 of Hevea brasiliensis. Classification (NCBI taxonomy): domain Eukaryota; kingdom Viridiplantae; phylum Streptophyta; class Magnoliopsida; order Malpighiales; family Euphorbiaceae; genus Hevea; species Hevea brasiliensis. Next base: position 37,102,317 of record NC_079503.1, on the reverse strand, counting down.
CCGAGCCAACATATTTATTTCCAAAATAAATAGTACAAACATCATTTGTGAACTGAAATTCATAGCCATTTCTAGTCAAAATAGATATAGAAATGATATTCTTAAAAGCATCAGGTACTTATAAAATATTATCTAAATACAAAACATGTCCAAACATATAAAATGATTTAGATCCTATGGCTAAAGCTTCAACAGTTAAGCCATTGCCAATCCGGACTCTAACATCTTGAGAACGCAAGTTGCTACTATTTGCTAGTTCCTGCATATCATGAGAAATGTGAGAACTAGCACCAGTATCTAAAACAAAGCTGTAGATGAACTATGAGTATCATCAGAATCTAAATAACAAGATATGGATATACCTTCCGAAGGTTTATCCTTCTTGTCCTTCAGAGAAGCAAGATACTCTGGGCAGTTCCTTTTCCAGTGCCCATCCTTCTAGTAGTGGAAACACTTTCCTTTGCCTCCATCAGCTTTAGTCTTCCCTTTCTGTTTAGCTATTTTCTTGGAAGGACTAGGAATCTAAGATTTCTTTTTCTTATTTCCCTTCTTCTTGTTGGACTTTCTAGTAGAAGAAGATGCAATCAAAGCTACCTATTTTCCTTTATTGCCCGACATATTCTTTTGGTCAATAACCAGCATGTTGAGTAAACCAGCCAAGGTGCATTCCTATTTAGTCATATGAAAATTTGTCACAAAATTCCCAAAAGACTCATGAAGGGACTGAAGGATCAAATCCGTCTGTAGTTGGAAATCCATGTTGAAGTCAAGATGTTCCAACTGCTCAATCAGCTGAATCATCTTGTGGACATGACCTCCAACATTCTGTCCCTCAGACATCCTCATACGGAACAGCTGTCTAGATATCTCATACCTAGCATTCCTGCTGTGCTCACCATACAACTCTTGTAGGTGAAGGAGGATCTCACTCGCACTCTGCATGTTCTCATGCTGCTTCTGTAACTCATTACTCATAGAAGCAAGCATGTAATACTTAGCTCTCATATCATGCTCGTTCCACTTGTCCAAAGTTTCATGTTCCTCTTCGGTGGCCTCTAGAGATAAGGGACTAGGAACATTTGAGTCTAGAACATATCCTATATGTTCAAGGTTCAAGACAAGTTTCAAATTTCTTAGCCAATCAGAGAGATTAGGTCCTGTCAACTTATTGCGATCAAGTATGCTTGCAAGGATATTAGATGGTGGTGGTTGTTCTATGCTTAGCATTATCAGAAAATTAACTACAAAAAAATAACTAGATTTATTAGTAAATGTATCATGTAATTAACCAAAATGATTATGGTCTTTTAATCAACTTGGTCCTATAACACCCTCCCGGTAGCAACTCCGTACATTCTACTGTTCCGGTGACCAGTGTCGGTCCGGACAGCTAGAACGTTCGAAAAAATATTTAAACTAAACTGAGGAACCATAATTAACTCAAATATTAATAAGAAAAATTTAGAAAAAATTTTAGAAATAAAATACAACCAAGTTAAATGAGCCGGTGCCCTAGAGATGGGTAACCTAGTGAGAAGTTGCGGTTCTCGCAACTAGGAGCCCCAGACCCGGGGAAAAATTCATAAAATAATTTTTGGGACTCCAGAGAAGGGTCATTGAGGTTCCTATGGCATTAGAATGCTAAGAAAATATTTAGAAAAATTTTTCAATTGGTACAGACAATTTTGACCCGTTAAGCTAAACGGAGGGCATTTTGGTCATTTCGTCTTCAGAGATGATTTTTGGCCGACTTGTCCAATTAAGTACATAAATTATATGACATAAAATATAAATTAATGTTGATGAAAAATTAATTTGAAGTTAGTAGAAAGGAAAATGAAATATAATGCAAATTATGACATCATTATGATGTCATTTAAAAATTCCCACCAATTACATTTAAACAACCACTAACTTGACTAATAAAAAGAGACAATTGAGACCAAAAAAATCAAAACACCATCTGCCTTCTTCTCCCTCAAACCAGCCGAATTCTTGCCCTTAACCCAAACCTCCATTAAAACTTCATCAAGCTTCACACCCCACTAAGTTTCACTATAAACCCACTTAATCACTTCACAAAAATTCTTCCTTGCACCTTAAACTCTCTCTAACCAGCAAAAAGAAGAAGGAAAATAAAGTTTTTGCAAGCTTGGGAGTTAGCTCCAACAAGGTGAGTGCCATCTTTCTTTTTTTTTTTCTTTGGATAATCATGTTAAGGCACTAAGTTAGGCTAAGAAATTGTGGGAATTGAAGGGAATTATGCATGCTAGGGTAGAGGTAAATTTTGGCAGCCTATTGGGAGTGGGGATTTGATTGTTTTGATGTGCTTAGAGTGGATTAGAGATGGTGTTTGAAGTGTATATACATATTGATAATGAATTAGTGTGTTTAACTAATGCATGTTGTGTGAATTGGAATGGGGAATTAGGGTTTTGGAGAGAAATTTGGATTTTGTTTATGTAATGTTGAATGAACATTCTAATGGTCAATTATTGACCATTTGAGGGAAATTGACCATAACTTGGAGTGAATTATAGCATTAGAAAACTGATTTGGTATGCTGCCTAGTGAGAGCAGCAGGTTTGGATGTAAGTCCAGCCTGTTTGGACAGCCATAACTTGGGCTGTGTAGGTTCAATTGGTATTTGGCCAATTTGACATGAAACTAGACACATAATGGCACAACTTTGGTGAAGAAACTATGCCCAAAAGACCAAATCAAGTGGACCAAAAACTTGCCTCAACCCGGGTGTCCTGCAACCAGTTTCTGCAGAATGACCAAATGAACAGTGATTGTTCATTTGGCCATAACTCAGTGTAGAATGGTCCAATTGACCTGAAAGTTTACCAGAAACAAGCTGAGATATAGACCAACAACTTTCATGAAGGAACCTACCCCAAATTATGACCAGAACCTATCCAAAAAAGGAGTGGAAGTTACTGTTTACTGCATTGTAGATATGGTTGGTCCTGAAATTTTTCAATCCGGCCAGTTGTAGTTTTTAGACCATAACTTGAGCTAAAAAACTCCAAATGGAGTGATTCAAAAAAGAAATTCAACTAGACAAAATAAGGAACAACTTTCATGTTTATCATTTTCTCAAATTCCCACTGCAACAGTAACTAATGGAACAGTAAATATAGGGTATAAAAACTGAAAATTCTGCTCCATCAATTTTAAGCTTAGAAATGGTATTGGTAATCAATACCAACAAATTTTGAATGCAAAATGTGGTATGTTGGGAGTGTTAAAACCAATATACTTATTTTCTATACAAAAGTCAACATTTTTGTTGACTAATGAAGGGAATAATAACACCAACACTTGAAATTCAAAAATTGAAAGATTCAAAAGTGTCAAATGCCCTAGTATACCTAACAAGATTGGTTTGGATAGTTTGGCATGCCAATAGGGTTCAGTTAGCAGTACTGCACATGGCATTATGCCATTCTGTGATTTCATGGCTTTTAGCCATTCTGACCTTGTATTGAAATTTGGCCTAGTGCCTGATGTTATTACAGCTTATTAGCTGTTCTATTGCACACCGTGTAACATCCCTAAGTTCGGTAGTGCGTTCTACTATTCCAGTAACCAGTGTTGTCCGGACAGCTAGAATGCCTAGAATTACACTTCGATATGAGTGAGGAGACATTAAATAATGAAATACAAGAAAATAAAATACAAGAAAAATAAAGGAAAAATAATAGTAAAGAAATGCAACTAAGTTAAGCGAGCCGAGAACCCTAGCGATGGTGATCAGACCGGAAGTCACGGCGTGGACCGTTGACTAGCTCCTGGATCATGGAAACCCTGAAAAATATTTTTAGGAGTTAAAGAGACATCAATTGAAGTAGAAATATCATTAGAAATATCAAAGAAAAATTAAATAATTAGTACAAAGAAAAGCGAGAAATCGAAAAACGGACAAAATCCGGTGTTACCGAAAAATCGGGAATGCAACCCGAACAGGGGCATTGTGGTCATTTGACACCCCGAGTTGTCTTTTGACCTAAATGTCCATTAAAAATAAATAATATTACACTTGGAAAATATAATGAAAAATTAAAATTGTGGTACCTAATATAAATGTTAAAAGAAATGGGAAATAACTTGAATAATCAAACTTTAACATATAATATTAATTAATTAAACTTTAGTGGAGAGTTAGTGGGAGCCATTTACACCTAAGTGGATGGCCACTTCATGCAGCACCTTAATCTTCCTCATTCAACTCACCATTGCCGAATTGAAGAACTCCAAAATCCTCCCATGGCCACCCCATTTGCATGCCACACTCCACCCATTTTCAAGTTGAATTTTCCTTACTTGTCTTAAGTAATTTTGATCCCCACCTCACAAGGAAGAAGTAGATACCAAAATCAAGGGAGTTAGTGCAGATTTAACAAGGCCCAACAATAGGTAAGTTTGAGTTTTTGAATATTGCTTTGTTAAAGTTTGTAAGCATGTTATGGATGTTTGAATTATGAAGAAAATTTTAAGGTTTGATGTTGAATGGGAATGTGTAATTTTAGCAGCCATGGAAATACCTTGAAGGCAGGTTATTTGTGCTTGTAAATGGTGAATTAAATGATTGATTAAATGTATATTGTGTAGGAAATTATTTGGGTGATGTATACTTAGTATATGTAAATGTGAAATGAAATTTAAAGCTTAGAAATTGATGTAATGTAAATGTACCATTGTGGCAGTTTGCTAACCCTTGAAGAATGCTAGAATTCATGCTTGGTTTATGGAATAATGATGTTAAAATGTGTTAGTTGTTATGGCAGTTTGAATGTATGTATAGAGGTGTGAAGGTTGGACATGTGAATGAGCTTGGTTATGGAGTTAAATTGTTGTAAATTGAGTTGGGCAAATTCTGCACTTGTTGGTGCACATTGAATGTAATTGTAAGCTGCCAAAATGACCTATAATGTGTTGTGAATTATGTTTAGGTCATGGTACAACCAGAATTAGTTTGAATGTTAAGTTTGGTGAGTGTTAAAAGTGATGTTTGATGTGTATGCAAGAATTTCAATAAGGCAGTTTGTGTTTTAGGCCTATAACTTTAAGTGTGTGGCTCCAATTGGTATGAGACCAATTGGAGGTGAAACTAGGCACAAAATGTGCCAACTTTCATGAAGGAAGCTTGCCAAAATTCTGCCTGCAAGGTAGCTTGAAAAATGACCAAATCCGGATTAAGTGCAAATGAGGCCTGAAAATTGACCATTTGGGCAGCAGTTAGTGTTTAGGCCATAACTCACTCAAAACAGGTCCAATTGACCTGAAATTTTAACCATGAATAGTTAAGACCCATATCTACAAGTCTTATGAAGACACAAAAGCCCATAAATGACCATAAGCAAGTCAAACAGCTTGCACAAGTTCGGGTCCAAAAACTGGCCGAACCTAAAATGACCTCAAGTGACCTAAAATGATCAATTTTGGTGCAATTTGACCAGCAATAGTAAAATGACCATAACTTGGCCTACATAACTCAGAATGACCTGAAATTTTGCCCCGCGTTCCATAAGACATAGGTCTACAAGTTTGTAGTTTTGACCAAATTCCGAAAACAGAGGGAACTAGGTCGTCCGGCTAGGTCAAACTAGTATCCCGGAATCCAGCAAATCGCAAGAAAATGCAGTATACACGGAAATGAATTTGGTAACATGTACCAACCCTAAAAGACTATCAAATGTGGCATATTAATGACATTAAAACCTAAATTACCTAGAATGTACCAAGGGTCGACATAGTAGGTTGACTAAGAGAATAAATGAATTCAGTGAATTAATTACCAAGCATTATCGTTAGAGACAGTTTAAATGAGTACTGAAACACTTCAAATTGTGTTTCTCAGTTAGCAAAGACTCAGGGAGGGGAAGGAAACACTAAGTCAGAGCCAAGAGACAGTTATCAGAGGTTTGTGTGCAATAAGTATTTCTTTTGAATTTTTCAATTGAAATAAATTACGATTATTTATATGTTATTTTTTTAAATTATGTTTGTGCACAATAATTTTGACTTCTCATATTCTACTTAAAAATTTAACTAAACATTATAGTTTTAAATTGTATCCGTGCACAATACTTTTATATTCACTGCTTTTACTAGCAAATTTATTTGGAGAAATGAGTTATGAATAATTTTTGATTGCTTTGGTTTTGGGAATATTATTTGGAAATTATTGTGTTGCCAACTTTGCAAATGGAAATTTTGAGATAAAATGTGATTTATGGTTTGTATGAAATATCATGATTTGAAATTGTTTTGATTCACACTTGGCATGACACTGTTACTATGTTCCTCCTCCATTTATGGGGTGAGTGTGATATATTCCTCCCTCTTTGACTTATCAGTCTGGGGTGAGTGTGATTATGTTCCTCCCTCTTTGACTTCCCAGTCTGAGGTGAGTGTGGATGAGTACTCATTATTCAGCTAGCTTTCTCCCTCATTGATTTCGATTATTGGGGTGAGTGTGTCTTGTCGTGGTGTACAACATGGCATGTGTGGAAAAAATTGTGTCATGGCCTAAATTATGTTATCGATTGGCAACATTGTATTATTCAGTTATTTGATCGAATTGTGTTATTGAGTTGCAAAACGGTATTATTCAGTTATTTGATCGAACTGTGTTATTGATTTGCAAAACGGTATTATTCAATTACTTGATCAAATTTGTGTTAGATGAATTTTGTAAATTGTGAAATGGAATTGTGAATCATTTGATTTGTGAACTGTCAATAAAAGATTTATATATCGCATTTCAAATTGTTATTATGCACCACTGAGTAAATTTTACTCAGCGATAGCTTTTCATTGCTGTCGTAGGTAGACAGACTGACAGGGCAGCAGACTACGCTGCTAGTACTACATTGAGAGATCATCGGGTATATTGAGTATACCATATTTTGTATTTTGTACTGTAATGTATGTTCACTGTATGTATATATTATTCTTGGTTTTGAGCAGTTGTAAATTAAAATTGTACATTAAAGTTGTAAAATAAATTATGAGTTATTTGGACTTGTAAAAATTGAATTATATTTCTTGTATCTCAGTCTTTGAAAAAAATTATTGTGGATTTGTGTTGAATTATGCTAGAGTTTGAGATTGAGAAAAATATTGAAGTGCTTTTTACAGGTTTTTGAAGAACTGTTTTATCCAAATTACGGAGGGCACTCTGCCAAAATTTTTTACAGAAATTACTAATAGTTTAAATGTGTTAGTTAATTCACCTCAGTTCAAAAAGGTTTTTAACACCTGTAAATAGTGCTCACCACTGTAAAAGAAGTAAGAAAAGTTTTTGAAAATCCCTTGTAGTGTATTTAATGGGTTATCAGTAGGCGAAGTTGGTAATTCATTAGGTATACTACGGGATCATGTTATGCCTTACAGAGGGGTAGGGTGTGACACACCGGGAGATACATATGTGACCGACGGTGTGACGGCCCGAGATACTTGATACCCAGTGCCAATTTACCCGTTTATCCAGTCCAGTCGTCCAATATAGGTTACTCGGGCAACCAAAAATGAAAGTGGATAAATTTAACGACATAATGAATATAACAAGTACAAAATATGTAAGACTACAAATACTCATTGAAAATTTAATTGTAATAAGACATCGATACATTCACTGCATATTTAATTTATGTTGTTTCTTTTTATTTTATTATTGGCACCACTAAGCATTATTGCTTAGCGCGTTGCTTTTGCCATGCATAGGTTCTGGAGATACTGACCGAGAGCCCAGTAGACCACAGACTGGGTGAGGCCTCCTGCAGCTCTGCATAGTGTCCGTGTCACCTCACCGTCATCAGTGCATTGGTAGGACACTAGGTTTTATTTTGATATTTTGTAATTAACTTTTATTTTCTCATATGTAATTGAAACTTATGTAATGTATTTTGGTATTAATGTAAATAGTAGATATTGTGTTTGTGAATGAAAAAGTGAATATTTATTTATGACTTTTGCATGATTATCATATGAGATGAATGATTGAGAAATGGAAATGTTGTTAAAAAACATATTGAGATTTTGTTGATGAAATGGAGTTGGGATTGTTGGAAATGATTATTGGAAGTGTTTTTAATAGGTTCCGAAGAACTGTTTTCTCCATTTTTAGCCGGTACTCTGCCCGATTTTCAATAAAATTTTCGGAACCTCAAATAAATTATAATTTCAATAAATGACTTAAATGAATTATATTTCACAAGTTATATTCGAAACTATGATAAAAATTAATTAAGGAAGAATAAAAATGATTAAGATAAAATAGAATGTTCCGGTACACCATGTGACATATCTTACTCGGATATACTGTAGACGGGTGAGGGGTGTCACATTTAGTGGTATCAGAGCACGGTTTAGGCATTTCTGGGCCTATATTGAGTCCATACCATGCATTGCATTTGTAAGAGTTGAGGTGACACTAATGCAGATCTGTTTGTCTTTATTATTTTGAATAAGATATGGACCCTACATCACAGAGAGCAGTTGAGGAGGAAGTGGAGAGTCATGCTCCACCTGCAGCAGCTGAGACTGGGGGTAGGGGAGAACCTACTCCGCCAGCTCAAACAGAGCCTGCTCAGCCTCCACAGGCCATGTTCCAGCAAATGGCCGAATTCTTCAGACAAATGACTAGGGTAATGCCAGCACCACCACCACCACCACCTCCACAGCAGAAATCACCCCTGGAAAAACTAAGAAAATTTAGAGCAGTGGACTTCTTTAGCAAGAGAGAAGATGATTCTGTTGCAGCCGAAAATTGGTTGAACAGAACAGGCAGGGTTTTAAAACAACTCCACTGCACTCCAGAGCAAAATCTAGAAGCTGTTGTATCTTTGTTGCAAGATGATGCATATGAATAGTGGGATACGGTGTCCAGTGAAGTGCAGCCAGAAGTAATAACTTGGGACTTCTTCCTCTCCGAATTTAAGAAGAAATATGTGGGTAGTTTATACCTGGAAGAGAGAAGAAGAGAGTTCATTAATCTGAGGCAGAGACAGCTGTCAATGGCCGAGTATGAAAAGGAATTCGTCAGATTGAGCCGCTACGGAAGGGAGATAGTTCCTAATGAGGCCAAAAGGTGTAAGAGATTTGAAGAGGGATTAAATGACAACATAAAGATCATGATCACTGCCTTGGGAATCACCGACTTCACCAAGTTAGTGGAAGCTGCAATAAAAGTTGAAAAAGTAAGAATAAGTGAGCAGACCAGAAGAGAGAGACAGCAGAAGAGGGGCCCAGGTCAGTCTAGTTCATCTCCTGCATTTGGGAAGAAGTTCAAGGGTCCACCTGCACAGAGTTCAGGTCAATCACAAGGTCGTGGTCTCAGGGGCCTGTGCCACGCTTACCCCTAGGAGAGGTCACCCACACCATCGGTGGGCAGCTCTCGAGGATGGGGTTCAAGGACCAGCCCGAACTCGCATGTCCACATTGCCTAAAGTGGCATAAGGGGGAGTGTTGGAGAGTGACTGGTGCCTGCTTAAGGTGTGGGTCAACAGAGCATCAGTTGAGGAACTGTCCACGCATAACTACTACAGCTACTCCAACACAAGCAGACAGACCTACTCCTGCACCACAAAGGGGTAGAAAATCTGGCAAATCTGAGGCAGTGGGACCATCACAGAGGCTCGCATCTCGAGCCACAGAGAGGCTCGATAATGCACCACCCGCGAGCTTATGCCATGAGAGCTCAGGAGGAGCAAGATGCCCCGGATGTCATCAGGGGTACGTTCTCCCTCTACAATACATCTGTGCATGCATTAGTGGATCCAGGATCCACTCATTCATACATCTGCATCAACTTACCCGTAGAAAGGGGGATACTAGTAGGGGAGAGTGACCAAGACATTCTGGTCACTAATCCATTGGGCCACAGTGTGGTAGTGAACAAAGTGTACAAGGGTTGCCCGTTAAGGATTCAAGGGTATGAATTCTTGGCAGACTTGATTGAGTTGCCTTTCCATGAGTTTGACATGATTTTGGGAATGGACTGGTTGTCACATCATCAGGCAATGGTTGATTGTAAATTGAAGAGGATTTCTTTGAAAACTCCTGGGGGTAATGAGATCACAGTTGTGGGGGAAAGGACAGATTTCTTGTCCAATGTTATCTCAGCTACAGTTGCAAGAAAACTAATGAGAAAAGGCTGTGAGGCCTACCTAGCACATGTGGTGGATACTAGGCAGGCTAAGCCAGATCTGTGTGACATATCCACAGTAAAGGACTTCTCAGATGTGTTTCCTGAAGAATTACCTAGTTTGCCACCAGAAAGGGAAGTTGAATTTGCTATTGAGACATCGCTGCACAAAGACCCATTTCCATTGCTCCTTATAGGATGGCACCCACTGAATTGAGGGAGTTGAAAACTCAGTTGCAAGAGTTGCTTGATAAGGGGTTTATACGCCCCAGTGTGTCACCATGGGGAGCTCCAGTGCTGTTTGTGAAAAAGAAGGATGGGACTTTGAGGTTATGCATCGATTACCGGCAATTGAATAAAGTGACTGTGAAGAACAAATATCCGTTGCCTAGAATTGATGATTTGTTTGATCAGTTGAAGGGAGCAGCAGTATTTTCTAAGATTGATCTCAGATCAGGTATCATCAGTTGAGGGTGAAAGATGTAGATGTGCCAAAGACTGCATTCAGGACCCGGTATGGGCATTATGAGTTTCTGGTGATGACCTTTGGCCTAACGAATGCACCAGCAGCATTCATGGACCTTATGAACCGTATCTTCCATCCATACTTAGATCGGTTCGTAGTGGTCTTTATTGATGATATTTTGGTGTATTCCAAGACTAGGGAAGAACATGATGAGCATTTGAGGATTGTTCTGCAAACCCTGAGAGAAAAGAAGCTGTATGCTAAGTTATCCAAGTGTGACTTCTGGTTGAATGAGATTGCATTCCTTGGACACATAGTGTCAGCTGATGGGATTAAAGTGGATCCCAAGAAAATAGAAGCAGTGATGGAATGGAAGCCTCCCAGGAATACAACTGAGGTCAGGAGTTTCTTGGGGCTAGCTGGGTATTACAGAAGATTTGTGAAGGGATTTTCCTTAATAGCTGCTCCAATGACCAAGTTGTTACACAAGAATGTCAGATTTGACTGGAATGACAAGCGTCAGACCAGTTTTGAGAAGTTGAAGGCCATGTTGATAGAGGCACCAGTGTTAACACAGCCAGTGTCAGGAAAGGACTTTGTGGGCTACAGTGATGCCTCTCATAATGGGTTAGGGTGTGTATTGATGCAAGAGGGGAAGGTGGTTGCTTATGCTTCCAGACAGCTAAGACCACATGAACAGAATTACCCTACCCATGATCTAGAGCTTGCAGCAATTATCTTCGCACTGAAGATATGGAGGCATTACTTGTATGGTGAAAAGTGCTACATTTACACAGACCACAAAAGTCTAAAATATTTGCCAACCCAAAAGGAGCTCAACCTTAGACAGAGGCGATGGATTGAGTTCCTGAAGGACTATGATTGTGTAATTGACTACCATCCTGGGAAGGCAAATGTAGTTGCTGATGCTTTGAGCAGAAAATCCATCACAGCTTTGAGATCATTGAATGCCTGTCTATCTTTAGTTCGAGATGGAGCTATTTTGGCTAAGTTGCAAGTGAAGCCAAACCTGCTACAGCAGATTTTAGATGGGCAAAAGGCAGATGAGAAGCTAAAGGCTATTATGAGAAAAATCCTAGAAGGGAAGGCAACCGACTATGAGGTGAAAGCAGATGGGTGTCTATACTACAAAGGAAGAGTATGTGTACCAAATAATGGGGAATTAAAAGCCAATATTCTGAAAGAGGCACATGCCAGTGTTTATGCTATGCACCCAGGAAGTACAAAAATGTATCATGATCTGAAGCTTCAGTATTGGTGCCCTGGTATGAAGAAGGACATAGCTGACTATGTGACTAAATGCTTGACATGTCAGCAATCAAGGCAGAACATCAAGTTCCATCAGGTTTGCTACAGCCTATACGCATACCTGAATGGAAATGGGATTGGGTCACCATGGATTTTGTAAGTGGTCTACCTCTCACCCAGAAGAAACATGATGCAGTATGGGTGATAGTGGATAGATTGACGAAGTCAGCACACTTTCTGCCAGTTAGGACTGACTACTCACTGGAAAAGTTAGAAGAATTGTATATCAGTGAGATAGTTAGATTGCATGGAATTCCACTTTCCATCATATATGATCGAGACCTAAGGTTTACATCGAGATTCTGGAAGAAGTTGCATGAGTCCTTGGGTACACAACTCCACTTCAGCACAGCTTTCCATCCTCAAACGGATGGGCAATCAAAAAGAGTAATCCAGGTAAACAATTGAATCAATTGAATTAATACAAATATTGAACTAAAATGATAACAATAACATGAAATATATGTCAGGTCCTCGAGGATATGCTGAGGAGTTGTGTTATTGAGTTTGAGGGAAGTTGGGATAGATACCTCCCACTGGCAGAATTTGCATACAACAATAGCTACCAAGCTAGCATCCAAATGGCCCCGTATGAAGCACTGTATGGGAGAAAATGTAGAACTCCAGTGTGCTGGACTGAATTGGGCGAAGACAAACTAGTAGGGCCAGACCTGGTGAAACAGACTGAGGAGAAAGTAAAACTAATCAAAGCCAATCTGAAGGTTGCCTCAGACAGACAGAAATCCTATGCCGACTTGAAGAGAAAAGAAATAGAATATACGGTTGGCGGTAAAGTGTTCCTCAAGGTGTCACCGTGGAAGAAGGTATTGAGGTTTGGAAGAAAAGGTAAGTTAAGCCCTAGGTTCATTGGCCCATATGAAGTCATTGAACGTGTGGGTCCAGTGGCCTATAGGCTAGCTTTACCACCAGAGCTGGACAAGATCCACAATGTGTTCCACGTATCTATGCTAAGAAGATATCGCTCAGATCCTTCACATGTCATCTCCATGGAAGAAATTGAAGTACAACCGGATTTGACATATGAAGAAGAACCCATACGGATCCTGGCTCGGGAAGTGAAAGAGTTGAGAAATAAGCAGATTCCACTGGTGAAAGTGCTTTGGAGGCACCACAACACCAAGGAGGCAACTTGGGAAAGTGAAGAGACGATGAGGCAACAGTTCCCTCAACTGTTTGCATCAGGTAAATTTCGAGGACGAAATTTAAATTAGAGGGGAAGAGTTGTAACACCCTCCCGGTAGCAACTCCGTACATTCTACTGTTCCGATGACCAGTGTCGGTTCGGATAGCTAGAATGTCCGGAAAAATATTTAAACTAAAGTGAGGAACCATAATTAACTCAAATATTAATAAGAAAAATTTTAAAAAAAATTTAGAAATAAAATACAACCAAGTTAAATGAGCCGGTGCCCTAGCGATGGGTAACCTAGTGAGAAGTTGCGGTTCTCGCAACTAGGAGCCCTAGACCCGGGGAAAAATTCATAAAATAATTTTTGGGACTCCAGAGAAGGGTCATTGAGGTTCCTATGGCATTAGAATGCCAAGAAAATATTTAGAAAAATTTTTCAATCGGTACAGACAATTTTGACCCGTTAAGCCAAACGGATGGCATTTTGGTCATTTCGTCTTCAGAGATGATTTTTGGCCGACTTGTCCAATTAAGTACATAAATTATATGACATAAAATATGAATTAATGTTGATGAAAAATTAATTTGAAGTTAGTAGGAAGGAAAAGAAAGGAAAATGAAATATAATACAAATTATGATATCATTATGATGTCATTTGAAAATTCCCACCAATTACATTTAAACAACCACTTACTTGACTAATAAAAAGAGACAATTGAGACCAAAAAAATCAAAACACCATCTGCCTTCTTCTCCCTCAAACCAGTCGAATTCTTGCCGTTAACCCAAACCTCCATTAAAACTTCATCAAGCTTCACACCCCACTAAGTTTCACTATAAACCCACTTAATCACTTCACAAAAATTCTTCCTTGCACCTTAAAATCTCTCTAACCAGCAAAAAGAAGAAGGAAAAGAAAGTTTTTGCAAGCTTGGGAGTTAGCTCCAACAAGGTGAGTGCCATCTTTCTTTTTTTTTTCTTTGGATAATCATGTTAAGGCACTAAGTTAGGCTAAGAAATTGTGGGAATTGAAGGGAATTATGCATGCTAGGGTAGAGGTAAATTTCGGCAGCCTATTGGGAGTGGGGATTTGATTGTTTTGATGGGCTTAGAGTGGATTAGAGATGGTGTTTGAAGTGTATATACATATTGATAATGAATTAGTGTGTTTAATTAATGCATGTTGTGTGAATTGGAATGGGGAATTAGGGTTTTGGAGAGAAATTTGGATTTTGTTTATGTAATGTTGAATGAACATTCTAATGGTCAATTAGTGACCATTTGAGGGAAATTGACCATAACTTGGAGTGAATTATAGCATTAGAAAACTGATTTGGTATGCTGCCTAGTGAGAGCAGCAGGTTTGGATGTAAGTTCAGCCTGTTTGGACAGCCATAACTTGGGTTGTGTAGGTTCAATTGGTATTTGGCCAATTGTACATGAAACTAGACACATAATGGCACAATTTTGGTGAAGAAACCATGCCCAAAAGACCAAACCAAGTCGACCAAAAACTTGTCTCAACCCGGGTGTCCTGCAACCAGTTTCTGCAGAATGACCAAATAAATAGTGATTGTTCATTTGGCCATAACTCAGTGTAGAATGGTCCAATTGACCTGACATTTTACCAGCAACAAGCTGAGATATAGAAAAACAACTTTCATGAAGGAACCTACCCCAAATTATGACCAGAACCTATCCAACAAAGGACTGGAAGTTACTGTTTGCTGCACTGTAGATATGGTCAGTCTTGAAATTTTTCAATCCGGCCAGTTGTGGTTTTTAGACCATAACTTGAGCTAAAAAACTCCAAATGGAGTAATTCTAAAAACGAAATTCAACTAGACAAAATAAGGAACAACTTTCATGTTTATCATTTTCTCAAATTCCCGCTGCAACAGTAACTAATGGAACAGTAAAAATAAGGTATAAAAACTGAAAATTCTGCTCCATCAATTTTAAGCTTAGAAATGGTATTGGTAAAAATACCAACAAATTTTGAATGCAAAATGTGGTATGTTGGGAGTGTTAAAACCAATATACTTATTTTCTATACAAAAGTCAACATTTTTGTTAACTAATGAAGGGAATAGTAACACCAAAACTTGAAATTTAAAAATTGAAAGATTCAAAAGTGTCAAATGCCCTAGTATGCCTAACAAGATTGGTTTGGATAGTTTGGCATGCCAATAGGGTTCAGTTAGCAGCACTGCACATGGCATTATGTCATTCTGTGATTTCATGGCTTTTAGCCATTCTGACCTTGTATTGAAATTTGGCCTAGTGCCTGATGTTATTACAGCTTATTAGCTGTTCTGTTGCACACTAGGAGATACATATGTGACCGATGGTGTGACGGCCCGAGGTACTTGATACCCAGTGCCAGTTTACCCGTTTATCTAATCCAGTCGTCCAGTATAGGTTACTCGGGCAACCAAAAATGAAAGTGGATAAATTTAACGACATAATGAATATAACAAGTACAAAATATGTAAGACTACAAATACTCATTGAAAATTTAATTATAATAAGACATCGATACATTCACTGCATATTTAATTTCTATTATTTCTTTTTATTTTATTATTGGCACCACTAAGCATTATTGCTTAGCGCATTGCTTTTGCCACGCGTAGGTTCTGGAGATACTGACCGAGAGCCCAGTAGACCACAGACTGGGTGAGGCCTCCTGCAGCTCTGCATAGTGTCCGTGTCACCTCACCGTCATCAGTGTATTGGTAGGACACTAGGTTTTATTTTGATATTTTGTAATTAACTTTTATTTTCTCATATGTAATTGAAACTTATGTAATGTATTTTGGTATTAATGTAAATAGTAGATATTGTGTTTGTGAATGAAAAAGTGAATATTTATTTATGAGTTTTGCATGATTATCATATGAGATGAATGATTGAGAAATGGAAATGTTGTTGAAAAACATATTGAGATTTTGTTGATGAAATGGAGTTGGGATTGTTGGAAATGATTATTGGAAGTGTTTTTAACAGGTTCCGAAGAACTGTTTTCTCCATTTTTAGCCGATACTCTGCCGGATTTTCTATAAAATTTTCGGAACCTCAAATAAATTATAATTTTAATAAATGACTTAAATAAATTATATTTCACAAGTTATATTCGAAACTATGATAAAAATTAATTAAGAAATAATAAAAATGATTAAGATAAAATAGAATGTTCCGGTACACCGTGTGACATATCTTACTCGGATATACTGTAGATGGGTAAGGGATGTCACAGGTCCTCCCACTGACTTAGCGAATCATACACTTCCAAAGTAAAAATCAGAAATCCTAGTTGGATGGATTTCTAGTGGGTGATTGAATTCTTATAATCCTATTGATCATCCTCAGGTACATCCATTATTGGAATTACAATAAACTATAAGTAAGCAACTCCTTGCCCATTACATCTCATGTGAGGTTCAATCCTTTACCTAGTCCTTAATGCTCAAAATCTCAAGTACATCCATTATTGACTTATCTTGCATTAGTTAAGTTGATCCCATTGAGCTAGTAATTATGCAAATAATTTTAATGTCCTCAGGTACATCCAATATTGGCCACCAAACCATTTATATATTTACAACATCTCATGCTTAACAATTATTCATAAGAAAATCTCTTAAATTAATTGCATCTTATGTAAGTATTTAAAATTTCTTAAAATAATTGCCTCAATGGAGGGCCCATGTTATAATTACTTTAATTATAGCATTTCCAACTTAATCATTTGTTTGGAAGATTTTATGGTCATCCTAATTACTATTAAGGTCTCACTTTGCACATTATCCATTTAGCATGCATATATCACATACTGCATACATTCACATACATCTCATGCATTCATGGACAATAAATAAATATGGTATGATTATGGACTTTCTAAGGGATTCAATTCTGAGCCACCAAGAATTGAATCAGGGCATTCCTAGGTGCATTTCATTCATTTATATTACAAGAGTTGCTGAAAGAGTACATAATCAACACTTGATATAAAATTCCTCCCACTGGTCCCACCAATGCTCTTGACCTCCTTGATCTTCTTGCAATCCATTATTACATAGTAATCCTTGGCATACCAAAGCGAATTTGCAAGAACTTAAATAAATGAAATTACAACCCAAAAATTATTATAACCTTAATAATACATGCCCAAAATAAATTAAAATAAATTAATTAATTTACAATCCCAAAGAAACATAAAAGAAATAAATCCAATCACATTGGTTTTTTATAGTCCATGATTATCCATCATGCATATTACTATTTAACAATTAAATAAAACATATATACTTAAATTAAATTAAATTTCTCAATATTCAACTTAAAAATCTAGATTTGAATATGATTCAAACAAATTTAAAAATTCAAATTTGAATCACATTAAAACAAATTTAAAAATTCAGATTTGAATCACATTCAAATAACCTTAAAAATTCAGATTTGAATCATATTTAAACAATTTTTAAAAAATCAGATTTGAATCACATTCAAACAATTTTTAAAAATTTAGATTTGAATATTATTCAAATAACTTTAAAAATTCAGATTTGAATATGATTCAAACAACTTTAAAAATTCATATTTGAATCACATTCAAACAACTTTTAAAATTAAGATTTGAATCACATTCAAATAATTTTTAAAATTCTGATTTGAATCAAAATTTAATTGTGTAATCAATACTCTAATTAAAAAATTTAAATAGACATAGGATGAGCTTTTAGATCATACAATAATTGCAAATTAAAAAGCCAAACCTTGCGCCACTCATGAAGGCCAAAGATAGTGCACCAATGATAGTGTTCTTCAAGCATGCCGCCACACATCCATTGCAACCAGCAATGGATAAATCATCTCATGATCAAAACACACAATTAAATCATATAATCAACAATCTAAATGGCAAATATAGTGGCTCTGATACCAATTGAAGGAGCGGAAGCATGAAAAACACAAGTTTATATCATTGAATTCAAAAATTTTCACCTAGGGTCACATGCATCATGCAAGATTTATTTTTATCTATTTGATTTCAATGATAAACAATATATCAAAACTCTTTTAATATGTTTTTGGATATATATTTGCCATTTAAGATTTTAAAATTAATCAGATTAATTTTAGAACCCTAGATTAGATCAAGAACAAATACACTAACCTCTTGATGCACTGCAACGTATTTATACCTTTGGGATGCATCTTCAGGACACTAGATATTGTCCCTCTAGCTTGTCCACACCAAGTTCACCTATGGCAGCCCTTGAATAGCTTCTAAAGCTTTTTCTATTAATTAGAAAATCAAGTTTTTCCTTTTAAGAGATTAAAGATGTAAACAGGACACTATAAATAATTTTTAGTATTTTTAATTCAAGAGATTTTTTGCTAATCTCTTAGAATTGATGAGAGATGAAGAAGAAGAGAGAATGGGAGCTTCAAGGGTTGCAGCACAAAGAGGAGGCAGCAGCTTGTATTATTTTTCTTTTCATAACAACACTTATATAGTTAGGTCACCACTTAAAACCCTTGCCACATGTCACCTTCTGATTGGTTCTATGTTTAATTAAGCTGATCACATTGTGCCAACTGTCAAACCTATATTTAATCTTAATTTTAATCATCTTACATGATTAGAAAACATTTGGCAAGCTTATGTGTAGTGCCATGTGTCACCATCCCATGGTGCCACATGTCACCCTGTGAAATGACCAAAATACCCCTGTGTCTTAATTTTGAGTTCTCAACACAAAATAATTATTTCTCTTCTTTTAATTAATTTATATTAAATATAAATCAATTAATTAATATTTATTAATTAATTTATCATTAATTAAATTTATATTTAAATACTTTAAATATAAATTTAACTTATACTAACATCCAATAATCTAGATTTAGTTTCAAGCCATGCTAGGGACTTTACAATCTAATTGCAAACCAAACCTATTTAATTAATCAATTAAACTCCTTAATTAATTAATTAAATCATATTTAATTTGGTGATTACTTGTGTATGTGTGTGACTTACTAGGCTCATCACTAATTGGCAATGAGACATGATATCAACTCTTAATATCATTAGAACTCTTTCTTGCCATAAATGATTTCTCTAAACCATTTTATGCACCTCATAGACCATGGTTAACACCTAGCATAGCATGCCATGGCCACTCAATCAGTAATAAGGTTTACCTTAAATGAACCTATAATCATATGCTACCATGCACTAGAGTCTCTCTGTTATAAAATCCCAATTCAAGCTGTAGTCATGGTTTATGTCAAACCCCATTTGCTATGAATATTATGTTCTCTTTTAATTTCAGTTCTTGATTAAAAAGATTTTCTCATCATAAACTCTTTTCTGATTAAATCTATCTGTTCTAGCCAGGAACTTGAAACATCAAGAACAATTAAATAAACATAGGATTTTATCTCTATTTACTTAGAGGAACAAATTCTATCTTGATCAATACCTACCTCCATATATAACTAGTAGGAGCCAACACATGCCCATATACCCATACACAGTACAAGTATGAAAGCAGTATCAAACTCAAACGACCTATATACAAGATAACTGTGCTATCTCAGGTCTAAAGATTATATGTGAAGGAACGGAAGCGTGAAAAACACAAGTTTATACCATTGAATTCAAAAATTTTCACCTAGGGTCACATGCATCATGCAAGATTTATTTTTATCTATTTGATTTCAATGATAAACAACATATTAAAACTCTTTTAATATGTTTTTGGATATGTATTTGCCATTTAATATTTTAAAATTAATCAGATTAATTTTAGAACCCTAGATTAAATCAAGAACGATTACACTAACCTCTTGATGCACTGCAGCGTGTCTGCACTTTTAAGATTCGTCTTCAGGACACCAAATGTTGTCCCTCTAGCTTTTCCACACCAAGAACACCTATGGCAGCCCTTGAACAGCTTCTAAAGCTTTTTCTATTAATTAGAAATTCAAGTTCTGCCTTTTAAGAGATTAGAGATATAAATAGGACACTAGAAACAATTTCTATTGTTCTTAATTCAAGAGATTGATGGTTAATCTCCTTGAATTGATGAGAGATGAAGAAGAATAGATGAAAAACCTCCAAGTGGTGTGATAAGGGAGAGGAGTAGCTGCTGGTTATTTTTCTTTTCATAACCACACTTAAATAGCTAGGTTAACACATTAAACCCTTGCCACATGTCACCCTTTGATTAGCTCTAGGTTTAAGTGACCCAATCACATTATGCCAAGTGTCAAACCTATATTTAATCTTGATTTTAATCATCTTACATGATTAAAAAAAACATTTGGCAAGCTTATGTGTAATCCCATGTGTCACCATCTCATGGTGCCATGTGTCACACTGTGAAATGACCAAAATACCCCTGTGTCTTAATTTTGAGTTCTTAACCCAAAATAATTATTTTTCTTCTTCTAATTAATTTATATCAAATATAAATTAATTAATTAATCTCTATTAATTAATTTCTCATTAATTAAATTCATATTTAAACACTTTAAATATAAATTTAATTTATACTACACATCCAATAATCTAGATTTGGTTTCAAGTCATGCTAGGGACTTTGCAATTTAATTGCAAACCAAACCTATTTAATTAATCAATTAAACTCCTTAATTAATTAATTAAATCATATTTAAATAGGTGATAACTTGTGTATGTGTGTGACTTACTAGGCTCATCACTAATTGGAAATGAGACATGATATCAACTCTTAATATCATCAGAACTCTTTCTTACTATAAATGATTTCTCTAAATCATTTTATGCACCTCATAGACCATGGTTAACACCTAGCATAGCATGCCATAGCCACCCAATTAGTAATAAGGTTTACCTTAAATGAACCAATAATCATATGTTACCATGCACTAGAATCTCTCTGTTACAAAATCCCAACTCAAGCTAGAGTCATGGTTTATTTCAAACTCCTTTTGCTATGAATATTATGTTCTCTTTTAATTCCAGTTCTTGATTAAAAGATTTTCTCATCAGAAACTCTTTTCTGAATAAATCTACCTATCCTGGCCAGGAACTTGAAACATCAAGAACAATTAAATGAACATAGGATTTTATCTCTATTTACTTAGAGGAACAGATTCCATCTTAATCAACACCTGCCTCCATATATAACTAGTAAGAGCCAACACATGCCCATATACCCATACATAGTACAAGTGTGAAAGCAGTATCAAACTCAAACTACCTATATACAAGATAACTGTGCTATCTCAGTCTAAAGATTATATGCACTGATATGATTTATGACAAAATATTGACAAGAGTAAACTCCATGTGCTTGTCATAAGTGTCACTGGTTCGGCCTACTTATCATTTATAAGTGCCGATCATTTTTGTTATATGGCATGAGACTCACCATTCCATCTTATTTATATCTCATATAAATAACTTGTGAACAAATATGAATACAATCTTTTTGGATAAGTCGTGTCCTTATTATGAAGTATCCTCGATTGTGAACCTATTTATGATACTTTGTGCTAGAAATATTGTCACTCATATTCTTAACAACTTAAGAATAATATTTCTAACAAAATATCAATGGACCTTTTCTATTACACATAAATATATTATGTAAACGGAAAAGTGGAAATGCCTTTTATTAATAAAAATATGTACAAGATACATACTAAATGATATGCTCTAGGGCATACTACTAACAATCTCCCACTAGCACTAGAGCCATTCATTACAATATCTTAGACCTATCTTCTCGAGATGTCGGTCTAACTGAGTCTGTGACATAGGCTGAGTGAATGGATCAGCTGGATTTTCAGCTGATGCTATTTTCTGCATGGCTATATCGCCTTGCCCAACTATATCTCTGATAATGTTGTAGTGCCTTTCTATATGTTTGGATTTTGGGTGAGACCTTAGTTCCTTAGCCTGTATGACTGCTCCATTGTAGTCACATTTTAGTGGAACTGCTGACTCAATGGAAGGAACTACTGTAAGTTCTGTCATGAACTTCTTTATCCAAACAGCTTCCTTTCAGCATCTGATGCAGCAATATACTCAGCCTCTGTAGTGGAATCTGCAGTCCTGCTCTGTTTGGAACTCTTCCAACTGACTGGACCTCCATTACAAATGAACACATCTAGAGGTAGACTTTCTAACATCGATATCTGATTAGAAATCAGAATCAGTATAACCATCCAATTGTAAGTCTCCACCTCCATAAATTAAGAATAAATCCTCAGTTCTTCTCAAGTACTTAAGGATATTCTTGACAGCTATCCAGTGTTCCAAACCTGGATTGGATTGATACCTGCTAGTCAAACTAACAGCATATGCGATATCCGGCCTAGTATACAACATTGCATACATTAAACTTCCAATAGCCGAAGCGTATGGAATCCTAGCCATCTTATCTCTTTCTTCAGGTGTCTTTGGAGACATCTCTTTAGAAAGGTGGATACCATGTCTCAATGGTAACAATCCTCTCTTGGAATCAAGCATGTTAAACCTCTTTAACACCTTTTCCAAGAATAGACTTTGAGATAAACCAATTATTCTTTTCGCTCTATCTCTATAGATGCGAATCCCAAGAATATAGGTTGCCTCCCCTAAGTTTTTCATGGAGAATGTATTTGACAACCATACCTTTATAGTCGTCAACATACCTGTGTCATTACCCATCAACAGTATGTCACCCACATATAAGATAAGGAAAGTGATAGCACTGTCACTAACCTTCTTATATACACATGGCTCATCCTCATTTTTGATAAAACCAAAGGATTTAATGGCTTCATCAAAACGGATGTTCCAACTCCTCGAAGCTTGTTTCAACCCATAAATGGATCACTTTAGCTTGCATACCTTGGAACCATCTTGGGATTCAAAACCCCTAGGTTGTTCCATGAAAATGTTTTCTTCAATGTATCCATTGAGAAAAGCTATTTTGACATCCATCTGCCAAATCTCATAATCATAGTATGCAGCTATTGCTAATAAAATCCTAATTGATTTAAGCAGGGCAACAGGCGAGAAAGTCTCCACATAGTCGATTCCTTGCCTTTGGCGAAACCCTTTCGCTACTAGCCTTGTCTTATAGGTCTCTACCTTTCCATCACAACCAATTTTCTTCTTGAAAACCCATTTGTTCCCTATAGGTACAATAGCTTCAGGTGGGTCAACAAGATCCCAAACTTGATTCTTACATGAAATCAGTCTCAGATTTCATACCATCAATCCATTTTGAAGAGTCTATATCTGATATAGCTTCTTTATAGGTAAGTGGATCATCTCCATGATCTACTTCTTCATGAGTAAACAACTCTTGTTCTTCTTCATGAAGAAAACCATATCTCACTAGTGGGTGAGATACCCTGGTTGTTCTACGAGGAACAGCTGTAAATGTTTCATCAATGGGTATACGTTGACTAGATGGATCTATATCCATCTGATCTGTTGGTTGGTTAGAATTCTCCAATTCTAACTCTATTTGCCTTCCTTTGCCTCCTTCTTGAACAAACTGTTGTTCAAGAAATGTGGCATCTCTACTTATCACAACCTTTTGTGAAGTAGGCAAATAAAAATAATATCCAAAACTATCTTTTGGATATCCAACAAATCGACCTTTTTCTGATCTGGTCTCCAATTTATCAGTGTTCAGCTTTTTGATATAAGCTGGACAACCCCAAATCTTAACATGCTTAAGACTTGGTTTTCTTCCATGCCATATCTCATAAGGTGTGGAAGAAACTGATTTTGATGGAATCCTATTCAGAATATACAAAGCTGATTCTAATGCAAATCCACAAAAGAAGATTGGCATATCAGTATAGCCCATCATACTACGTACCATATCCAATAGGGTACGATTTCTCCTTTCAGATACACCATTCAGTTGTGGCGTTCCTGGAGGAGTCAGCTGAGAAACAATGCCATGCTCTCTCAAGTATTCATCAAATCCAGTACTCAATTATTCACCTCTACGATCTAATCGAAGAGCTTTAATACTCTTTCCTATTTGATTTTCTACTTCAGATTTAAATTCTTTGAACTTTTCAAAAGATTCATGTTTGTATTTCATCAAATACAAATACCCAAACCTTGATTTATCATCAGTAAAGGTAATAAAATAATGAAAACCCCCTCTAGCCATTTCTTTAAATGGACCACATACATCACTATATATTAGCTCCAAAATATTTTCAGCTCTTAGCCCTTGTCCAACAAAGGGTGATCTAGTCATTTTGCCCTGAAGGCAAGATTCACAAGTTGGAGTAGGCTCAGAGCCCAATGAGGATAGAATCCCCATTTTCTCCAGTTTTGCAATCCTATCTTCTGCAACATGACATAACCTTAAGTGCCAAATATATTTTGAACTTGAGTTGGTTTTCACCATGGCATTGCATTCTTTTAGATCACTTGCATTTAATTTGTGTTTGTCATTATTATCCAAATAATAAAGACCATCATTCATATAACCCGAACCAACATATTTATTTCCAAAATAAATATTGCAAACATCATTTGTGAACTGAAATTCATAGCCATTTCTAGTCAAACTAGATATAGAAATGATGTTCTTAAAAGCATCAGGTACATATAAAATATTATCCAAACACAAAACATGTCCAAATATGTAAAAAGATTTAGATCCTATGGCTAAAGCTTCAACAGTTGAGCCATTGCCAATCCGGACTCTAATATCTTGAGAACGCAAGTCTTGTTTGCTAGTTCCGCATATCATTAGAAATGTGAGAACTGCACGAAGATCTAAAACCCAAGTGTAGATGAACTATAAGTATCATCAGTATCTAAATATCAAGATATGGACATACCTTTCTAAGGTGTATCCTTCTTGTCCTTTATAGAAGCAAGATACTCTGTGCAGTTCCTTTTCCTGTGCCCATCCTTTTAGTAGTGGAAACACTTTACTTTGCCTCCATCGCCTTTAGTCTTCCTTTTTCTGCTTAGCTATTTTCTAGGAAGGACCATGAATCTTAGGTTTCATTTTCTTATTGCCCTTCTACTAGTTGGACTTTCAAGCAGAAGAAGATGCAAACAAAGCAACCTCTATTCCTTTATTGCTGGCATATTCTTTTGGGCAATAACCAAGATGTTGAGTAAACCCTAAGGTGCATTACTGTTTAGTCATATGGAAATCGACACAAAATTCCCAAAAGACTCAGAAGGATCAAGGATCAAATCCGTTTGTAGTTGGAAATCCATGTTGAAGTCAAGATGTTCCAACTGCTCAATCAGCCGAATCATCTTGTGGACATGATCCCCAACATTCTGTCCCTCAGACATCCTCATACGAAATAGCTGTCTAGATATCTCATACCTAGCATTCCTGCTGTGCTCACCATACAACTCTTGTAGGTGAAGGAGGATCTCACTCGCACTCTGCATGTTCTCATTTTGCTTCTGTAACTCATTACTCATGGAAGCAAGCATGTAACACTTAGCTCTCATATCATGCTCCTTCCACTTATCCAAAGTTTCATGTTCCTCTTGTGTGGCCTCTGGAGGTAAGGGACCAGGAACATTTGAATCTAGAACATATCTTATATGTTCAAGGTTCAGGACAAGTTTCAAATTTCTTAGCCAATCAGACAGATTAGGTCCTGTCAACCTATTTTGATCAAGTATGCTTGCAAGGATATTGGATGGTGGTGGTTGTTTTGTGCTCATTTTTATCAGAAAATTAACTGTAGAAAATAATCAGATTAATTAGTAAATGTATCATGTAATTAACCAAAATGATTATGGTCTTTTAATCAAATTGGTCCTTCCACTAACTTAGCGAATCCTACACTTCCAAAGTAGAAAACAGAAATCCTAGTTGGATAGATTTCTAGTGGGTGATTGAATTCTTATAATTCTATTGATCATCCTCAGGTACATCCATTATTGGAATTACAATAAACTATAAGTGAGGAACTCCGTGCCCATCACATCTCATGTGAGGTTCAATCCTTTACCTAGCCCCTAATGCTCAAAATCTCAGGTACATCCATTATTGACTTATCTTGCATTAGTTAAGTTGATCCCATTGAGCCAGTAATTATGCAAATAATTTTAATGTCCTCAGGTACATCCAATATTGGCCACTAAACCATTTACATATTTACAACATCTCATGCTTAACAATTATTCTTAAGAAAATCTCTTAAATTAATTGCATCTCATGCAACTATTTAAAATTTCTTAATATAATTGCTCCAATGGAGGGCCTATGTTATAATTACTTTAATTATAGCATTTCCAACTTAATCATTTGTTTGGAAGATTTTATGGTCATTCTAATTACTATTAAGGTCTCACTTTGTACATTATCCAATTAGCATGCATATATCATATAATAGCATATATTCCCATACATCTCATGCATTCATGGATAAGCAATAAATATGGTATGATCATGGACTTTCTAAGGGATTCAATTCTGAGCCACCAAGAATTGAATCAGGGCATTTCTAGGTGCATTTCATTCATTCATTCATTCATTTTACAAGAGTTGCTGAAGGAGTACATAATCAACACTTGATCTTGAATTCCTCCCACTGGCCCCACCAATGCTCTTGACCTCCTTGAACTTCTTGCAATCCAATATTACATAGTAATCCTTGGCATACCAAGACGAATTTACAAGAACTTAAATAAATGAAATTACAACCCAAAAATTATTACAAACTTAATAACACATGCCCAAAATAAATTAAAATAAATTAATTAATTTACAATCCCAAAGAAACATAAAAGAAATAAATCCAATCACATTGGTCTTTTATAGTCCATGATCATCCATCATGCATATCACTATTTAACAATTAAATAAAACATACATACTTAAATTAAATTGAATATCTCATATTCAGCTTAAAAATCCATATTTGAATATGATTCCAATAAATTTAAAAATTCAGATTTGAATCTCATTCAAACAAATTTTAAAATTCAGATTTGA
This sequence comes from Hevea brasiliensis, assembly GCF_030052815.1. Classification (NCBI taxonomy): domain Eukaryota; kingdom Viridiplantae; phylum Streptophyta; class Magnoliopsida; order Malpighiales; family Euphorbiaceae; genus Hevea; species Hevea brasiliensis. The sequence goes on along the minus strand of NC_079503.1, from coordinate 37,075,218 downwards.
ATCACATTCAAACAAATATAAAAATTCAGATTTGAATCACATTCAAACAACTTGAAAAATTCAAATTTGAATCTCATTCAAACATTTTTTAAAAACCCTTATTTGAATCACATTCAAACATTTTTTAAAAAATCAGATCTGAATTTTATTCAATCAATTTTAAAAAATCAGATTTAAATATGATTCAAACAACTTTAAAAATTCAGATTTGAATCACATTCAAACAACTTTTAAAATTCAGATTTGAATCACATTCAAACAATTTTTAAAATTCTGATTTGAATCATAATTTAATTGTGTGATTAAAAATCCTAATTAAACATTTTAATTAGTCATATGATGAACCTTTCATCATGCAACAATTGCAGAATTTAATAACAACCATGCGCACCATGATCTTCCCAAGCCATGCGCACCATGTTGGAGTTCATCAAGCATGCCGCCACACCTCTTGATCAACCAGCAATGGATCAATTATCTCATGATCAAATCACACAATTAAATCATATAATCAACAATCTAAATGGCAAATATAGTGGCTCTGATACCAATTGAAGGAACGGAAGCGTGAAAAACACAAGTTTATACCATTGAATTCAAAAATTTTCACCTAGGGTCACATGCATCATGCAATATTTATTTTTATCTATTTGATTTCAATGATAAACAATATATTAAAACTCTTTTAATATGTTTTTGGATCTTTATTTTCCATTTAAGATTTTAAAATTAATCAGATTAATTTTAGAACCCTAGATTAAATCAAGAACGATTACACTAACCTTTTGATGCACTGCAGCGTGTCTGCGCCTTTGAGATTTGTCTTCAGGACACCAGATGTTGTCCCTCTAGCTTGTCCACACTAAGAACACCTATGGCAGCCCTTGAACAGCTTCTAAAGCTTTTTCTATTAATTAGAAATTGAAGTTCTGCCTTTTAAGAGATTAGAGATGTAAACAGGACACTAGAAACAATTTCTAGTGTTCTTAATTCAAGAGATTGATGGTTAATCTCTTTGAATTGATGAGAGATGAAGAAGAATAGATGAAAAACCTCAAAGTGGCGTGATAAAAGAGAGGAGTGGCTGCTAGTTATTTTTCTTTTCATAATCACACTTAAATAGCTAGGTTAACACATTAAACCTTTGCCACATGTCACCCTTTGATTAGCTCTAGGTTTAAGTGACCCAATCACATTGTGCCAAGTGTCAAACCTATATTTAATCTTGATTTTAATTATCTTACAAGATTAAAAAAACATTTGGCAAGATTATGTGTAATCCCATGTGTCACCATCTCATGGTGCCACGTGTCACACTGTGAAATGACCAAAATGCCCCTATGTCTTAATTTTGAGTTCTTAACCCAAAATAATTATTTTTCTTCTTCTAATTAATTTATATCAAATATAAATTAATTAATTAATCTCTATTAATTAATTTCTCATTAATTAAATTCATATTTAAACACTTTAAATATAAATTTAATTTATACTACACATCCAATAATCTAGATTTGGTTTCAAGTCATGCTAGGGACTTTGCAATTTAATTGCAAACCAAACCTATTTAATTAATCAATTAAACTCTTTAATTAATTAATTAAATCATATTTAAATAGGTGATAACTTGTGTATGTGTGTGACTTACTAGGCTCATCACTAATTGGCAATGAGACATGATATCAACTCTTAATATCATCAGAACTCATTCTTACCATAAATAATTTCTCTAAATCATTTTATGCACCTCATAAACCATGGTTAACACCTAGCATAGCATGCCATAGCCACCCAATTAGTAATAAGGTTTACCTTAAATGAACCTATAATCATATGTTACCATGCACTAGAATCTCTCTGTTATAAAATCCCAACTCAAGCTGGAGTCATGGTTTATGTCAAACTCCATTTGCTATGAATATTATGTTCTCTTTTAATTCCTGTTCTTGATTAAAAGATTTTCTCATCAGAAACTCTTTTCTGAATAAATCTATCTGTCCTGGCCAGGAACTTGAAACATCAAGAACAATTAAATGAACATAGGATTTTATCTCTATTTACTTAGAGGAACAGATTCCATCTTGATCAACACCTACCTCCATATATAACTAGTAGGAGCCAACACATGCCCATATACCCATACATAGTACAAGTATGAAAGTAGTATCAAACTCAAACTACCTATATACAAGATAACTGTGCTATCTCAGGTCTAAAGATTATATGCACTGATATGATTTATGACAAAACATTGACAAGAGTAAACTCCATGTGCTTGTCATAAGTGTCACTGGTTCGGCCTACTTATCATTTATAAGTGCCTATCATATTTGTTATATGGCATGAGACTCACCATTCCATCTTATTTATATCTCATATAAATAACTTGGGAACAAACATGAATACAATTTTTCTGGATAAGTCATGTCCTTTGTGACACCCCTTACCCGTGTACAGTATACCCGAGTAAGTAATGCCACACGGTGTACCGGCACACTCTAATATTCCTCAATTAATTTATATCATACTTTTGCATATAATTTATGAAATACAATTTGTTTAAGCCATTTATCAAAAGTATTATTCATTTAAGGTTCCGAAAATTTTAAAGAAAATCCATGAGTACCGCTAAAAATGGAGAAAACTGCTCTTCTTGAACTGTTAAAAACACTTCCAATAAACAAATTCATTCATTCTCAACTTCAATATCATCACAAAACTCAATATCAAGATTTGAACAATTTTTCAGTTTCAGGTTTCAACAACCTTTTCATTTCTCAACATCCATTTCTCATATACAAGCAATAAAGACATGCTCAAATCTTGCATTCATAGTCATAACTTTCATTATTTACATAAACATCAAAATATATTACATGAGTTCAAGTACTTATGAGAAAATACAAATCTGCTACAAAATATCAAAATGACCAAAATGACACCTAGTGCCCTACCGATGCACTGCAGGTAGTGAGGTGACACGGACACTGAGTAGAACTGTCAGATGGACTCACCCAGTCTGTGGTCTACTGGGCTCACGGTCGGAATCTCCACTACCTACGCGTGGCAAAAGCAACGCGCTAAGCAATAATGCTTAGTGGTGCAATAATATAATAGAAGAAATTGGCAAGAAAATAAATGTGTATGCAAAGTGTATGCTTTCTTTGTTTGATTTTGGTATATTCATTAATTCATTAACTCTGTTCACTTTTATTCATTTGGTTGCCCCAAGTAACCTACACTAGACGATCGATCGATAACGGGTAACCGCACCGGGTACCTAGTACCTCGGCCGTCACACCATCGGTCACATATGCATCTCCCTGTGCAAATGCAGCTAACAAGTCAGAATAATATCAGGCACAAGGCCAAGTCTCAATACAAAGTCAGAATGGCTAAAAGCCATGAAATCACAGAATGGCATTTTTTTGCCATGTGCAGTACTGCTAACTGAACCCTATTGGCATGCCAAACTATCCAAACCAATCTTGTTAGGTATACTAGGGCATTCGAAACTCTTAAATTTGTCAACTTGTGAATTTCAATTTTTTTGGTGTCACTATTCATCATTGGTCAACAAAAATGTTGACTTTTAGAATAAAAATGTGTACATCAACTTTGGCACTCCCAACATACCACAGTTGGTGTTTAAAACTTGTTGGCATTAAGTGTTTTTACCATTTCTAAACATTAAACCAAAGGAGCAGATTTTTCAGATTTTGTATCATAACTTCACTGTTCCATTGGACACTGTTACTGTTGGAATTTGAAGAAATGTAAAACATAAAAGTTGTTCCTTATTTTGTCTAGTTGAATTTCCTTTTTTGAATCACTCCATTTGGAGTTTTTTAGCTCCAGATATGGCTCAAAAACCCAGGCTGTCCGGATATGCAGTCTGCAGAATTTTACCATATCTACAGTGCATGAACAGTGACTTGAGTCACTTGGTTGAATGGGTTCTGGCCATAATTTGGGGTAGGTTCTTTCATGAAAGTTGTTTGTCTATGTCTTAACTTGTTGCTGTAAAAATTTCAGACCAATTGACCAAATCTACAGTGACTTATGGCCAAATGAACAGTTACTGTTCATTTGGTCAATTCTGCAGAGGCAGTTTCAGGGTTCCGGATTGGGGCCAAGTTTTGGTCCTCTTGCTTTGGTCTTTTGGGCATAGTTTCTTCAGCAAAAATGTGCCATTATAAGCCTAATTTCATGTCCAATTGGCCAAACTTCAATTGGACTACCACTGCCCAAGTTATGGCAGTGCAAAGGGACTGAAATTTCAGTCCCTATGCTGCTGTCCATAGGGCAGCTTGCAACCTCAATTTGCAACCTCATTTTTCAGTCCATTTGTTAGTCAAATTACCTAAAATGGTCACTAATTGACCATTAAAATGTCCTCTAACAATTTCCTAAGCAAACCCTAATTTTTGTTCAAGTCTCCAAGTTCTCAAAATTCAATTTATACATTAACTTACAATTTCAACTTAAATCATGTCCTTAAACATAAATTGAGTGAGAGAGAGTATAAATTAGGCACTAACCTTGTTTGGGCAGATTTTTCCAAAGCCCTAAACCTCACTTTTCTTCCTTTCCTTGGCTGCCAAAAGACTATGCAAGGTACTAGAACAAATTTTAGTGAAAGGGTACTAGGGTTTTAGGGTGAAATGAAGGAGAAATTGAAGTTTTGGAGTGAACATCAATGGAGGGTGTTGAAGAGGGATTTCGGCTGCACTAAGGGGAGAAGGATGGCTGCTGGTTTCTTTGTTGAATTTGGTCTTCATTTGTCTTTTTAATTGTTAGTCAAAGGATGGCTTAAATGTGATTGGTCCACATTTTTAAATGATGTCATTTTTGCCTTATTTTTGCATTTTCTTTTCTTTTCTTTCACTACTCATTTCAATTTTCATTTCTAGTAATATTTCTTCATATTTGATGTCATATTAATTATTTACTCAACTGGGCAAGTCGGCCAAAAATCACCTCTGAAGGCGAAATGACCAAAATGCCCTCCGTTTGGCTTAACGGGTCAAAATTGGTCACTGATTGAGATAATATTCTAGGTATTTTCTTGGCATTCTAATGCCATAGGAACCTCAATAACCCTTCTCTGGAGTCCCAAAAATTATTTTATAATTTTTCCCCCGGGTCTAGGGCTCCTCGTTGCAAGAACCGCAACCTCCCTCCGGTTACCCATCGCTTGGGCACCGGCTCGTTTAACTTGGTTGTATTTTATTTCTAAAATTTTTACTAAATTTTTCTTATTAATATTTGAGTTAATTATGGTTCCTGACTTTAGTTTAAATATTTTTCCGGGCATTCTAGCTGTCCGGACCGACACCGGTCACCAGAACAGTAGGATGTACGGAGTGGTTATCGGGAGGGTGTTACAACTCTTCCCCTCTAATTTAAATTTCGTCCTCGAAATTTACCTGATGCAAACAGTTGAGGGAACTGTTGCCTCATCGTCTCTTCACTTTCCCAAGTTGCCTCCTTGGTGTTGTGGTGCCTCCAAAGCACTTTCACCAATGGAATTTGCTTGTTCCTCAACTCTTTTACTTCTCGAGCCAGGATCCGTAGAGGTTCTTCTTCATATGTCAAATCCGGCTGTATTTCAATTTCTTCTCTGGAGATAACATGTGAAGGATCTGAGCGGTATCTTCTGAGCATAGATACGTGGAACACATTGTGGATCTTGTCCAGCTCTGGTGGTAAAGCTAGCCTATAGGCTACTGGACCCACACGTTTAATGACTTCATATGGGCCAATGAACCTAGGGCTTAACTTACCTTTCCTTCCAAACCTCAATACCTTCTTCCATGGTGACACCTTGAGGAACACTTTGTCGCTAACCACATATTCTATTTCTTTCCTCTTCAGGTCGGCATAAGATTTACATGCATCCGAGGCAACCTTCAAGTTGGCTTTGATTAGTTTCACTTTCTCCTCAGCCTGTTTCACCAGATCTGGCCCTACCAGTTTGTCTTCGCCCAATTCAGTCCAGCACACTGGAGTTCTACATTTTCTCCCATATAGTGCTTCATATGGGGCCATTTGGATACTAGCTTGGTAGCTATTGTTGTATGCAAACTCTGCCAGTGGGAGGTATCTATCCCAACTGCCCTCAAACTCAATGACACAACTCCTCAGCATATCCTCAAGGACCTTACAAGTATTTCACGTTATTGTTATCATTTCAATTCAATATTTGTATCAATTTCATTGGTTTCAATTATTTACCTGGATTACTCTTCGATTGCCCATCCGTCGAGGATGGAAAGTCATCTTTGAAATGGAGTTGTGTACCCAAGGATTCATGCAACTTCTTCCAAAATCTCGATGTAAACCTTGGGTCTCGATCGATATGATGGAAAGTGGAATTCCATGCGATCTAACTATCTCACTGATATATAATTATGCTAACTTCTCCAGTGAGTAGTCAGTCCTAACTGGCAGAAAGTGTGCTGACTTTGTCAATCTATCAACTATCACCCATGCTGCATCATGTTTCTTCCGGGTGAGAGGTAGCCCACTTACAAAATCCATGGTGACCTGATCCCATTTCCATTCAGGTATGCGATAGGTCAGAGTAGCAAACCCGATGGAACTTGATGTTCGCTTTGACTTGCGACATGTCAAGCATTTAGTCACATAGTCACCTATATCTCTTTTCATACTGTGCCACCAATCATCAAGCTTGGATCATGATACATCTTTGTACTTCCAGGTGCATAGCATATACACCGGTGTGTGCCTCTTTCGAATCGCCTTCAATTCCCAATCATATGGTACACACAGTCTTCCTTTGTAATACAGACACCCATCTGCCTTCGCCTCATAGTCAGTTGCTTTTCCTTCTGGAATTTTGCTCATAATGGCCATTAGCTTTTCATCTGTCTTTTGCCCATCTAAAATCTGCTGTAGCAGGTTTGGCCTCACTTGCAACTCAGCCAAAATAGCTCCATCACGAACCAAAGATAGACGGGCATTCAATGATCTCAAGGCTGTCATGGATTTCTGCTCAAAGCATCAAGAACTACATTGGCCTTCCCGTGATGGTAATCAATTACACAGTCATAGTCCTTCAGAAACTCATGCATCGCCTCTGTCTAAGGTTGAGCTCTTTCTGGGTTGGCAAATATTTCAGGCTCTTGTGGTCTGTGTAAATGTAGCACTTTTCACCATACAAGTAATGCCTCCATATCTTCAGTGCGAAGATAATTGCTGCAAGCTCTAGATCATGGGTAGGGTAGTTCTGTTCGTGTGGCCTCAACTGCCTGGAGGCATAGGCGACCACCTTCCCCTCTTGCATCAATACACACCCTAACCCATTATGTGAGGCATCACTATAGACCACAAAGTCCTTTCCGAACACTTTGTGTGCACCGGTGCCTCTGTCAACATAGCCTTCAATTTCTCAAAGCTGTCCGACACTTGTCATTCCAATCAAATCGACATTCTTGTGTAACAACTTGGTCATTGGAGCGGCTATTAGGAAAATCCTTCACAAATCTCTGTAATACCCAGCTAGCCCCAAGAAACTTCTGACCTCAGTTGTATTCCTGGGAGGCTTCCATTCTATCACTGCTTCTATTTTCTTGGGATCCACCCTAATCCCATCAGCTGACACTATGTGTCCAAGGAATGCAATCTCATCCAACCAGAAGTCACACTTGGACAACTTAGCATACAGCTTCTTCTCCCGCAGGGTTTGCAGAACAATCTTCAAATGTTCATCATGTTCTTCCCTGGTCTTGGAGTACACCAGAATGTCATCAATAAAAACCACTACGAACCGATCTAGGTATGGATGAAAGATACGGTTCATAAGGTCCATGAACGCATTTGGTGCATTTGTTAGGCCAAAGGGCATCACAGAAATTCATAATGCCCATACCAGTCACGAATGCGATCTTGGGCACATCTACATCTTTCACCCTCAGCTGATGAGAACCTGATCTGAGATCAATCTTTGAAAATACTCCTGCTCCATTGAACTGATCAAATAGATCATCAATTCTAGTCAACGGATACTTGTTCTTCACATCACTTTATTCAACCGCCAGAATCAATACAAAGCCTCAAAGTCCCATCTTTCTTTTCACACAAAGACCTGGAGCTCCCCATGGTGACACATGGGGCGTATGAACCCTTATCCAGCAACTCTTGCAATCGAGTTTTCAACTCCCTCAATTCGATGGGTGCCATCCTATAAGGAGCAATGGAAATGGGTCTTCATGCCGGCAGTGTCTCAATAGCAAATTCGACTTCCCTTTCTGGTGGCAAACCAGGCAACTCTTCAAGAAATACTTCTGGGAAGTCTCTCACTGTGGGTATGTCACTCAGGTTTGGCTTAGCCTGCCTAGTATCCACCACATGTGCTAGGTAGGCTTCACAGCCTTTTCTCATCATTCTTCTTGCAACTGTGGCTGAGATGACATTGGACAAGAAATCATCCTTTCCCCCACAACTGTGATCTCATTACCCTCTGAAGTTTTTAGAGAAATTCTCTTCAATTTGCAATCAACTATTGCCTGATGACGTGACAACCAGTCCATTCCCAAAATCATGTCAAACTCATGGAAGGGCAACTCAATCAAGTCTGCCAAGAATTCATACCCCTGAATCCTCAACGGGCAACCTTTGTATACTTTGTTCACCACTACTGCGTGGCCTAATGGATTAGTGACCGTAATGTCTTGGTCACTTTCCCCTACCAAGATCCCCTTTCTACGGGTAGATTGATGCAGATGTATGAATGAGTGGATCCTGGATCCACCAATGCATGCACAGGATTATTGTAGAGGAGAACGCACTCGATGACGCCCAGGGCATCTTGCTCCTCCCGAGCTCTCGAGGAATAATTTCTCGCGGTGGCACATTATCCGCCTCTCTGGCTCGATGCAGGCCTCGTGATGGTCCCACCGCCGGATTTACGGACCTTCTACCCCTTGGTGGTGCAGAGCAGTGCATGCGCTTGTGTCGAGTAGCCGTAGTAGTTCGCGTGGGCGGTTCCTCAACCGATGCTCTGTTGACCCACACCTCAGCGAGCACCAGTCACTCTCCAACACTCCCCCTTATGCCATCTTTTGACAAAGGTGGACAGAGAAGATGCCGGGCTGGTCCTGAACCCCATCCTGGAGAGCTGCCCACCGATGGTGTGGGTGACCTCTCCTAGGGGTAAAGCGTGGCCACAGGCCTGAGACCGACTCGCCCCGTGGCTGAGCTGAACTTTGTGCAGGAGGACCCTTGAACTTCTTCCCAAATCCAGGGGCGGAACTAGACTGACCTGGTCCCCTCTTCTGCTGTCTCTCCCTTCTGGTCTGCTCATTGATTCTCACTTTTTCAACCCTTATTGCAGCTTCTACTAGCTTGCTAAATTCTGTGATTCCCAAGGCAGTGAGTCAGTATCTTGATATTGTCATTCAGTCCCTCTTCAAATCTCTTGCACCTTTCAACCGTATGACTATTTCCTTCCGTAGCGGCTTAATCGGACGAATTCTTTCTCATACTCACCACCGACAATTGTCTCGCCTCGGGTTAATAAATTCTCTTCTTCTCTTCGGATATATACACCCACATACTTCTTCTTGAACTCGAGAGAAAGAAATCCCAAGATTCTGACTTCCGCACTTCATCGACACGGTGTCCCACCATCCATAGGCATCATCTTGCAAAGAAAGAGATGGCGACTTCCGTGTTTTGCTCGAGTACAGTGGAGCTGTTTTAGGACTCTGCCTGCCTGCTCAACCAATTCTACCGCAATGAGTCATCTTCTCTCTTGCCATAGAAATCCACTGCCCCAAATTTTCTTAGTCTCTCCAAGTGTGTTTTCTGCTGTGGAGCTGGTGGTGGTGGTGGTGGTGCTGGCATTACCCCAGCCATCTATCTAAAGAAGTCGGCCATTTGTTGGAACATGGCCTGTGGAGGCTGAGCAGGCTCTGCTTGAGCTGGCGGAGCAGATTCTCTCATGCCCCCAGTCTCAGCTGCTGCAGGTGGAGCATGACTCTCCACTTCCTCCTCGACTGCCCTCTGAGATGAAGGATCCATATCCTATTCAAAATAAGAAAGATAAACAGATCTGCGTTAGTGTCACCTCGACTCTTACAAATGCAATGCATGGTATGGACTCAATCTAGGCCCAGAAACGCCTAAATCGTGCTCTGATACTACTAAATGTGACACCCCTTACCCGTGTACAGTATACCCGAGTAAGTAATGCCACACGGTGTACCGGCACACTCTAATATTCCTCAATTAATTTATATCATACTTTTGCATATAATTTATGAAATACAATTTGTTTAAGCCATTTATCAAAAGTATTATTCATTTAAGGTTCCGAAAATTTTAAAGAAAATCCGGCGGAGTACCAGCTAAAAATGGAGAAAACCGTTCTTCGGAACCTATTAAAAACACTTCCAATAAACAAATTCATTCATTCTCAACTTCAATATCATCACAAAACTCAATATCAAGATTTGAACAATTTTTCAGTTTCAGGTTTCAACAACCTTTTCATTTCTCAACATCCATTTCTCATATACAAGCAATAAAGACATGCTCAAATCTTGCATTCATAGTCATAACTTTCATTATTTACATAAACATCAAAATATATTACATGAGTTCAAGTACTTATGAGAAAATACAAATCTGCTACAAAATATCAAAATGACCAAAATGACACCTAGTGCCCTACCGATGCACTGCAGGTAGTGAGGTGACACGGACACTGAGCAGAACTGTCAGATGGACTCACCCAGTCTGTGGTCTACTGGGCTCACGGTCGGAATCTCCAGTACCTACGCGTGGCAAAAGCAACGCGCTAAGCAATAATGCTTAGTGGTGCAATAATATAATAGAAGAAATTGGCAAGAAAATAAATGTGTATGCAAAGTGTATGCTTTCTTTGTTTGATTTTGGTATATTCATTAATTCATTAACTCTGTTCACTTTTATTCATTTGGTTGCCCCAAGTAACCTACATTAGACGACTGGACTGGATAACGGGTAAACTGGCACTGGGTACCTAGTACCTCGGGCCGTCACACCATCGGTCACATATGCATCTCCAGGTACGTAATGGCTAACAAGTCAGAATAATATCAGGCACAAGGCCAAGTCTCAATACAAAGTCAGAATGGCTAAAAGCCATGAAATCACAGAATGGCATTTTTTTGCCATGTGCAGTACTGCTAACTGAACCCTATTGGCATGCCAAACTATCCAAACCAATCTTGTTAGGTATACTAGGGCATTCGAAACTCTTAAATTTGTCAACTTGTGAATTTCAATTTTTTTGGTGTCACTATTCATCATTGGTCAATAAAAATGTTGACTTTTAGAATAAAAATGTGTACATCAACTTTGGCACTCCCAACATACCACATTTGGTGTTTAAAACTTGTTGGCATTAAGTGTTTTTACCATTTCTAAACATTAAACCAAAGGAGCAGATTTTTCAGATTTTGTATCATAACTTCACTGTTCCATTGGACACTGTTACTGTTGTAATTTGAAGAAATGTAAAACATAAAAGTTGTTCCTTATTTTGTCTAGTTGAATTTCCTTTTTTGAATCACTCCATTTGGAGTTTTGTAGCTCCAGATATGGCTCAAAAACCCAGGCTGTCCGGATATGCAGTCTGCAGAATTTTACCATATCTACAGTGCATGAACAGTGACTTGAGTCACTTGGTTGAATGGGTTCTGGCCATAATTTGGGGTAGGTTCCTTCATGAAAGTTGTTTGTCTATGTCTTAACCTGTTGCTGTAAAAATTTCAGACCAATTGACCAAATCTACAGTGACTTATGGCCAAATGAACAGTTACTGTTCATTTGGTCAATTCTGCAGAGGCAGTTTCAGGGTTCCGGATTGGGGCCAAGTTTTGGTCCTCTTGCTTTGGTCTTTTGGGCATGGTTTCTTCAGCAAAAATGTGCCATTATAAGCCTAATTTCATGTCCAATTGGCCAAACTTCAATTGGACTACCACTGCCCAAGTTATGGCAGTGCAAAGGGACTGAAATTTCAGTCCCTATGCTGCTGTCCATAGGGCAGCTTGCAACCTCAATTTGCAACCTCATTTTTCGGTCCATTTGTTAGTCAAATTACCTAAAATTGTCACTAATTGACCATTAAAATGTCCTCTAACAATTTCCTAAGCAAACCCTAATTTTTGTTCAAGTCTCCAAGTTCTCAAAATTCAATTTATACATTAACTTACAATTTCAACTTAAATCATGTCCTTAAACATAAATTGAGTGAGAGAGAGTATAAATTAGGCACTAACCTTGTTTGGGCAGATTTTTCCAAAGCCCTAAACCTCAATTTTCTTCCTTTCCTTGGCTGCCAAAAGACTATGCAAGGTACTAGAACAAATTTTAGTGAAAGGGTACTAGGGTTTTAGGGTGAAATGAAGGAGAAATTGAAGTTTTGGAGTGAACATCAATGGAGGGTGTTGAAGAGGGATTTCGGCTGCACTAAGGGGAGGAGGATGGCTGCTGGTTTCTTTGTTGAATTTGGTTTTCATTTGTCTTTTTAATTGTTAGTCAAAGGATGGCTTAAATGTGATTGGTCCACATTTTTAAATGATGTCATTTTTGCCTTATTTTTGCATTTTCTTTTCTTTTCTTTCACTACTCATTTCAATTTTCATTTCTAGTAATATTTCTTCATATTTGATGTCATATTAATTATTTACTCAACTGGGCAAGTCGGCCAAAAATCACCTCTGAAGGCGAAATGACCAAAATGCCCTCCGTTTGGCTTAACGGGTCAAAATTGGCTGTACCGATTGAGATATTTTTCTAGGTATTTTCTTGGCATTCTAATGCCATAGGAACCTCAATAACCCTTCTCTGGAGTCCCAAAAATTATTTTATAATTTTTCCCCCGGGTCTAGGGCTCCTCGTTGCGAGAACCGCAACCTCCCTCCGGTTACCCATCGCTTGGGCACCGGCTCGTTTAACTTGGTTGTATTTTATTTCTAAAATTTTTACTAAATTTTTCTTATTAATATTTGAGTTAATTATGGTTCCTGACTTTAGTTTAAATATTTTTCCGGGCATTCTAGCTGTCCGGACCGACACCGGTCACCAGAACAGTAGGATGTACGGAGTGGTTATCGGGAGGGTGTTACATCCTTATTGTAAAGTATCCTCGATTGTGAACCTATTTATGATACTTTGTGCTAGAAATATTGTCACTCATATTCTTAATAACTTAAGAATAATATTTCTAACAAAATATCAATGGACCTTTTCTATTACACATAAATATATTATGTAAACAGAAAACTGGAAATGCCTTTTATTAATAAAAATATGTACAAGATACATACTAAATGATATGCTCTAGGGCATACTACTAACAATATGCACTGATATGATTTGTGACAATACATTGGCAAGAGTAAACTCCATGTGCTTGTCATAAGCGTCACTAGTTCGGCCTACTTATCATGTATAGGTGCCTATCATGTTTGTTATATGGCATGAGACTCACCATTCCATCTTATTTATGTCTCATATAAATAACTTGGGAACAAACATTAATACAATCTTTCTAGATAAGTCATGTCCTTATTGTGAAGTATCCTCAATTGTGAACCTATTTATGATACTTTGTACTAGAAATACTGTCACTCATATTCTTAACAACTTAAGAATAGAATTTCTAATAAAATATCAATGGACCTTTTCTTTTGCACATAAATATATTATGTAAACGGAAAAGTGAAAATGTCTTTTATTAATAAAAACATATACAAGATACATACTAAATGATATGCTCTAGGCCATACTACTAAGTATCATAAATATATTTATAGAATTATTATAAATATATTATCGAAAATTTCAAGTAGGTAAATAGCGAGATACGCCAAATGGTATTAGAATAGGGAAAACTCCGTTAGTTTCTCCTTAGATAAATAATTGATGTTAAAAGATAATGAATTTTAAATTATATAAGTGTAAGTAAGATAAGATAGGGTGCTTTGGCATCGAGTGTGACATGTCTTGCTTGGCTACACTATAGACGAGTAAGGGGTGTCACAGATTAGCTTCACTTTTTCCTCTGTCTGTCTCACCAGATCTGGGCCCACTACTTTCTCTTCAACCATCTCTGTCCAGCACAAGGGAGTCCTGCAACTCCTCCCATACAATGCTTCATATGGAGCCATTTTTATGCTGGCTTGGTAGATGCTGTTGTAAGCAAACTCTACCAAAGGAAGGTATTTCTCCCAACTTCCTTTAAAGTCAATAATGTAGCTCCGAAGCATATCCTCCAATACCTATCATATCATTCATGTCATGTTATTATTATCATTCTTTTAACAATTATAGCAATTCGCTAAGTTCTAAGGGTTACCGGAATCACCCTTTCAGACTATCCATCCGTCTGAGGATGAAAAGCCGTACTGATGTGTAGTTGAGTGCCCAATGACTCCTGTAGCTTTTTCCAAAACCTCGAAGTAAACCTCAGGTCTCGGTCAGATATGGCTGATGTTGGCACTCCATGTAACCGTACTATCTCAACTATGTAGATTTCTGCCAATTTTTCTAATGAGTAGTCGATTCTAATAGGTAGGAAGTGTGCTGACTTTGTTAGTCTGTCCACAATCACCAAGATGGTATCATGCTTCTTCTGTGTCAATAGCAGCCCAGTTACAAAATCCATGGTGATGCGGTCCCATTTCCACTCTAGTATAGATATGGGTGGCAGTAACCCTAATGGAACCTGATGCTCTGTTAGTAGTATGCCCTAGAGCATATCATTTAGTATGTAAATTGTACCTATTTTATTAATAAAAAGGCAATTTCACTTTTCCGTTTACATAATATATTTATGTGTAATAGAAAAGGTCCTTTGATATTTTGTTATAAATTTTATTCTTAAGTTGTTAAGAAAATGAGTGATAGTATTTCTAACACAAAGTATCATAAATTGGTTTACAATCGATGATACTTCACAATAAGGACATGACTTATCCATAAAGATTGTAATCATATTTGTTTCCAAGTTATTTATATGAGATGTAAATAAGATGGAATGGTGAGTCTCATGCCATTTAACAAACATGATAGGAACTTATGCATGATAAGTAGGCCGAACCAGTGACACTTATGACAAGCACATGGAGTTTACTCTTGTCAATGTATTCTCATAAATCATATCAGTGCATATAATCTTTAGACCTAAGATAACACAGTTATCTTGTTTATAGTTGGTTTGAGTTTGATACTGCTTTCATACTTGTACTCTATATGGGTATAAGGGCATGTGTTGGCTCTTACTAGTTATATATGGAGGTAGGTGTTGATCAAGATGGAATCTATTGCATAGGCATGACAAAAAGCAAGAATAGATTGAATATCATTATTAGGAACACATCTCTTAATAATTTGATCTGAACAAACTTTTCACAAATATGGGTCATCCCACACATAATACTTAGCCTCACTTTTCAATTTCTCTTTCTTAGTTCTACTCAAATCAAAAGGCATAAACTTAGTAACCAAATAATTCACCAAATCAGCATACCAAGGGATCATACCTTGCAATTTAAATAACTACTCATAAGGAAAAAGTTCCTGTAAAGGAAGTGGATCTTCTTGTGTCAATAACTTGCTCAAATGATCTGCTACCAGGTTCTCATTTCCTTTCTTATCCTTGATTTAAAGATCAAATTCTTGCAGCAGAAGGATCCATCTAATCGACTTTGGTTTTGCTTCCTTCTTTGCCAAGAGATACATCAACGCTGCATGATCAGAGAAGATAATTATTTTAGAACTAAGCAAATATGATCGAAAATTATCTAAAGCAAAAACTATAGCCAAAAACTCTTTTTCGATCGTAGAATAATTGCGCTGAGCTGAATTGAGTGTTCTGGATACATAATAAATCACATGAAAGAGCTTCCCAACACGCTGCCCCAAAACTGCTCCCATTGCATAATTACTTGCATTACACATAATTTCAAACGATATTGTCCAATCAGGAGCCTGGATGATAGGGGGTGATGTCAATGCAGATTTTAATTTATCAAAAGCCTCCTTGCACTCTTCACTGAACTCAAAAGAAACATCTTTTTGCAAAAGTCTAGACAAAGGCAATGCTATCTTAGAGAAATCCTTCATGAACCTGCAATAGAAACCTGCACGACCAAGAAAAGAGCGTACTTCCCTCACAATTGTGGGGTAGGGTAAGTTCACAATGAAATCAATTTTAGATTTATCCACCTCAAAACCCCTATTAGAGACAACATTACCCAACACAATCCCCTGTTCTACCATAAAATGACACTTCTCATAATTCAAAACAAGATTTTGTCAATGCATCTCTCAAGAGCAGAAGTTAAATGATGTAAACATGCATCAAATGAATCACCATACACAGTAAAATCATCCATGAGCACCTTAATACAAATATCAATGTAATCTGAAAATATGCTCATCATGCATCTCTGAAAATGCGGCACGTGCATTACAAAGCCCGAAGGGCATCCTTCTAAAAGCAAAATTTCCAAAAGGGCAAGTGAAGGTAGTCTTCTCTTGATCCTCCGGTACAATCACAATTTGATTATATCTAGAAAAACCATCAAGAAAGTAGAAATAAGACTTACCTGCTAACCTCTCAAGCATCTGATCAATGAATGGCAGTGGGAAGTGGTCCTTCCTTGTTGTTGAATTCAGCTTGCGGTAGTCTATGCACATTCGCCATCCACTCTGAATCCTTATTGGAACAAGTTCATTATCTTGATTTGCTACCATAATGACTCCTGATTTTTTTGGCACTACTTAGACTGGACTTACCCATGTGTTGTCTGAAATTGCATAAATAACTCCTACATCTAGTAGCTTTAAAATCTTCTTCTTCACAACCTCCATCATCTGTGGGTTCAATCTCCTTTGAGCTTCTTTACTCGATTTAGCCTCATTCTCCAGTAAAAATCCTGTGTATGCACACTGATGGACTTATACCTTTGATGTCAGCTATTGTCCATCTAATTGCTTCCTTGTGTACTCTTAGAACCCTGATCAATCTATCTTCTTGAATCTATGTTAAATTACTTGAGATGATAACTAGAAGTGTCTCATTGTCTCCCAAGTAAACATACATCAAATGCTCAGGTAAAGGCTTGAGTTCAAGAACTGGTGCCTGCACTATAGAAGGTAATAATTTTGTGTGAGATACAGGTAAATCGATCTTTGGTACTCCATACCTTTTTTCAATAGGAGGTAATGACTGCAATGCCATTACTGTCTCTTGAACCTCTACACTTAATGGTTGATTGGTATTGATTTCTTGAATTCCTTGATTAATCACCACTTCTAACTCATCCTCCATGCTTAACTCAAAGACATCCTACACAATTGTATCAATAACATCAATAGAAAAGACAGAATGATCATTGACAGGATACTTCATGGCATCAAAGATATTAAATTTAATAGTCTCTCCATCAAACTCTATAGTTAAGGTACCATCATCCACATCAATTGTTATCTTGGCAGTTTTTAGGAAAGGTCTTCCAAACAAAATCAAAGCTGACTTTGATGTGGGAACACTATCCTCCATATCCAGAATGTAAAAATCTACAGGAAAAATCAATTCTCCAACCTACACCAACACATCCTCAACTACTCCCAATGGGTAAGCATTAGAACGATTAGCTAATTGAATAATGACACTAGTTTCTTTCAAAGGACCCAAATTTAAAGTTTAAAAAATTGAATTTGACATAACATTGATAGATGCTCCTAAATCTGCCATTGCACGTTAAAATTTAGAATCACCTATTCTGCAGGGAATAGAAAAATGAACCTGGATCCTTACACTATAACGGCCCGGCCCACTAGTGATATTGTCCGCTCTGGGCCGAAGCCCTCACGGTTTTAAAACGCGTCAATAGGGGTTACGAACCACCAACTTATAAACCCAGCATCTCTCCCGTGTTTTGCCGATGTGGGATTTGCCTAGGGTGTTACAATCCACCCCCCTTATGGGACTCAGCATCCTCGCTGAGGTTTGCCCCACCATCGTTCAAGGTTGCACGCGAAGCGGCTCTGATACCACAAATGCAATGGCCCGGCCCACTAGTGATATTGTCCGCTCTGGGCTGAAGCCCTCACGGTTTTAAAACGCATCACTAGGGGTTTCGAACCGCCAACTTATAAACCTAGCATCTCTCCCGTGTTTTGCCGATGTGGGATTTGCCTAGGGTGTTACAATCCACCCCCCTTATGGGACTGAGCGTCCTCACTGAGGTTTGCCCCACCATCGCTCAAGGTTGCACGCGGAGCGGCTCTGATACCAAATTGTAACAGCCCAATCCTTCTCCAGTTAGCATTGTCCGCTTTGGCCCATGGGCCTCACGGATTTGTCCCTTGGGAGGTTTCATTCCCAAAAGCGTGCTGACCAAGTGAGGAAGGCTCTCACATATATGGCCCAAATCTTTTCTTCCCGTTTCCGATGTGGGACACAAAGTTTCCACCCTAGTGTGTAGCTGGTTGAACAAGCACGTCCCAACCCCATCCCTGGGTCGTGACAAGCCGACTTCAGTGCGTCCTCGCACCACACACCATACTAGAGGGAGTCCAGCTCTGATACCAAATTGTAATAGCCCGATCCTTCTCCAGTTAGTATTGTCCACTTTGGCCCATGGGCCTCACGAACAATACTAACTGAAGAAGGATCGGGCTGTTACAATTTGGTATCAGAGCTAGACTCCCTCTAGTACAGTGTGTGGTGCGAGAACGCACCAGGCGGAAGCTGGTGGGCTTATCATGACCCAGGGATGGGGTTGGGACGTGCTTGTTCAACCAGCTACGCACTGGGGTGGAAACTTCGTGTCCCACATCGGAAACGGGAAGAAAAGATTTGGGCCATATATGTGAGAGCCTTCCTCACCTGGTCAGCGCGCTTTTGGGAATGAAACCTCCCAAGAGACAAATCCGTGAGGCCCATGGGCCAAAGCGGACAATACTAACTGGAGAAGGATCGGGCTGTTACATAACTACTTCATAATTTGCATCAAAATCACTCATTTCAACCTAGATTTACTGCTGGCCGAATTCACATATGGTCCCTCAACAATAATTTTCTTTTCATTTTAAATTAAAATTCAAAGCTAAAGTAACTCAAATCATGTATTTTTAAACATTAAATTTCAATCTAATGCTTACCTCAACCTGGAGTTTCCTCTTCCTCAATTCCTTCCTTTTCCTCTTTTCTTTCCTTGCTCAAGCTTCTTTTCAAGTTGCCTAAACAAAATTTAGTTATGGTAGGTAAATTTTCTATGGTGGAATTTGGTGTTCTTTAAGCTCAAAAGTGAGCTTTCATGGTGGTTTTGGAGAGGGAAAGAAGAGAGAGATGGGAGACGGCTTGTTTTGGGAAGAAGAAGACTTTTGCTTTTTTTTTTTTTTTTTCTTTCTTTCATGTTTTTAACTTTATGGAAGACCACAAATTAAATTAAATAAATTTGTTAATTATAATGTTTATTGCATTATGCATGATGTCATGCATGATGTCATCACTTTTCACTTTTTCTTTTTCCTTTTTTTTTCTATTTATTTTTCCATTAGTTCTTTAATTTAATTCTTGATCTTGAAATTTTCTTTTCTCCAATTTTATTTGACAGTTAGGTCAGGAGTCAGCTCCAGGGGTCAATTGACCAAATTGCCCCTCACCGGTTCGACCCGGTTTGTAAATAATTTAATATTTCTTCTGGATCCATGACCTAATTATTTGACTGGCTTAATAATTTTTTTTCATGATTTTCTCTTTTCTACTATGTTCGTAATAGTCCTAAGGACCGCAGCGTCACATTTTACGAATCGAAATTTGAGTTTAAATCGACTTCACAGTCCTTCCCAAGAAGGTCACCCATCGTTATGACTTTTGGCTCATTTAACTTCTTATGTTCTGTTTTTCTTATTTATACTTAACTAATTGACAATTACTAATTATTTGTGTTTATAGCTTATCTAGTTGTCTTAAGTGTGGTTCTAATCTCCTTAATTATCTGGACCGACACCGATCACCGGAATAGTGAAATATACTAGGCTATACAAATAGGGGTGTTACAATTCTCACCCCCTTAAAATAAATTTTGTCTCGAAATTTTACCTGGTATCAATCTCTGAATAGCTGTGGGTGCTGTCTCTTCATGTCCTCCTCTCGTTCCCAAGTAGCCTCCTGGCCCGAATGATGGTTTCACAGCACTTTTACCAGCGGTATCTGCTTGTTCCGTAGCTGCTTTACCTCATAAGCCATAATCTCTATGGGTTCTTCCTCATATGTGAGGTCTGAATTTACTTCAACTTCTTCTACTGGTAGTACATGAGATGGGTCTGATTGATACCTCCTCAACATAGACACATGGAAGACATTATGTATCTTCTCCAACTTTGGAGGTAGTGCCAACCGATATGCCAAAGGACCCACTATTTTCAAAACCTCATATGGCCCGATGAAACGAGGACTCAGTTTCCCTTTCTGTCAAATCTCATTATTTTCTTCCAAGAGAAAACCTTGAGGAATACTTTCTCATCCACTGCATACTCAATATCTCTTCTCTTTAAATCAATGTCAAACCTTACCCCTCTGTAAGGCATAACATGATCCCGTAGAATACCTAATGAACTACCAAACTTTACCTACCGATAACTCATTAAGTACCCTACAAGGGATTTTAAAACAAATTTCTTATTTTTGATAAGTGGTGAGCATTTTCTAATAGGTGTTTAAACATTTAATTAAAGTGGAAAACTAGTTAAATTTTTTTTTTTTGCCCATTTTATTTTTCCGCAAATTTTATAAAAATTTTGCCAAAGTTCCGTCTGTATTTTGAGAAAACAGTTCTTCAAATACCTGTAAAAAGTACTTCCAATAATTTTTCTCAACCACTACTTCAATTTCATAATCAATCTCAACCAATTTCTCAAGTCTCAAAATTCAACAGTCAACATTTCTCAATTTTCAAAAACTCAATAATTATTAAAATAATATCTATCAATTTCATTCAAATTAAAATAAAACATTTCCATTCATTAAAGACAATAATCTATATATACATCATACTAAAGTCTACATTGGGAAAATCCAAACTAAATTTTATTATAACTTTATACAAACTTTGTACAAACTGCTCAAGACCGAATTTACATGTCCATACATTTATGTACATTACATATATCAAAATAAATTTCTACAATCAGGGTATAAAATATACCCGATATAACTTCAGGATGAGTCTCTCGATAATCCTCAGCAGCTCACTCTGCTGCTCCTCTAGTCTCTAGCTATCGCTGAGTACTAGGACTCAGTGGTGCACAACATACTAAAATAATCTTTATGTAGAATTTAAATCACATTTATTCAAAAATTGAACTGAACATGAGAATTAAGTATAAAACATAAATTATGAGATTTTGATCTAAACAATTTCATTTCAAGAATCAAAACACATTTCACAAAACCCACAGTTAGATCATGCCATTCAAAACAAATATAATTTCAATAGCCAGAGGCTAAGGAGAAGTCACATCACAAGGCTAGCTAGCTCAAATATATGGATATCCATTCAAATCCTCTTCTACTGGCACACCTCAACACTTCTCTAGAGAAGGAATCAAAATTCGAAACTAATTACCCCCACTAGTCATGCTAGTGAGGTGTTCAAATATATGGTCATGACACTGTGGTTTCAAAACTTATCTTAACAATTTGATAAACATTGCTATTTCAAATATACATAATAACTTTCACAGTTTAAATCAAAACATCATAAATAATATCACAAATAAACTTTCAACAATTCAAAGCAAAAGTAAAATATATATTTCATTTACTTTATCAATGAATTTTAAAGCATAGTAATATTGTGCACAAACCTCAAGCGAGTCGCCTCTTGGCCTTGACTCGGTTCCTCGTGTTCTTTTCTGGTATTCTTTTCAATTGAAACACACAATTTTACAGTGTTTCAATACCATAACTTAGCATAAATCCAAAAATAAATTTAACTTCACTTTTACCTAGTTCTAACATGCTAAACTCGACGTTCTTGAAATTTTGTGTTTCGGAGTTACTATTCACTACACTATTCAAGCCAAATTGTTGACTTTCTAAGGCTTAATAGGTATGAGAATTCCAACTTCACCCACATACCACATTTTGGTCACTAAATTTGTTGGTTTTGGTTGTTTATTCAAATTCTAAGTCTTTTAGGCAAATTTGATAATTTTCAGTTTTGGTGTCTAAGGTTGCACTGTTCCATTGGTCATTTTACTATCAGAATTTGACAAAATTTTCTTCATAGAAAATGTTCCTTATTATCTTAAGTTTATTCTTCTTTTTGAATCACTCCAATTGGTGTTTTTTAGCTCAAGTTATAGCCATTTGAACCATGGCTGCCGGATTGGACTCAATCCAGAATTCTAGGCAATTTTTGGTTCTGGCAGTTTTAGGTCATCAAATTTGGGTGGCCAAATGACTTGGTTAATGGCATAATTTGGGTTTTTGTTCTTCATGAAAGTTTTAGGTCTATATCTAAACTGTGCACTGGTAAAGTTTCAGGTCATTTTGACTTGCCTAGCTCAAGTTATGGCTAAATGAACAAACACTATTTATTTAGTCAGTTTGTACAGGGCAGACTATGATTTTCCAAGTTTGGTCAATTTGTTCACTAGGTTTTGGTCACTTTTTGGGCATGCTTCCCAAATGAAAATTGTGTCATTTAGTGTCTATTTTCATTTCCAATTAGTCTTATACCAATTGGACTTGTAAATTTTCATTTTTGATCCTTCAAAGGTAACTTGGTCATGCTGCCAGCAGCATGACCACACTCAATCTGAATTGGCTTTTGATTCAAACACTCCTAACACACCTCATTAGGTCACAATTGACCATTTCTTTCCTTAAACTAGGTCCAAGACATTATTTACCAATTTTTTACATTTTTGGTCTCTAAACCCTAAGTGTCCAACCTAGTTCACAATTTCCTTGTATTTAGCTAATTCAATGCCTTTAATTATAATCATTCAACTAATTAAGGTTCATATACCCATTCAAACCAATCAAACCATGCAATAAAACCCCCATACACATGCTGGCCGAATTTCAGTCATGGTCCCTCAACAAATTTTTCTTTTCATTTTAAGTTTATTTACAAGTTAATCAAGCTAAAAATGTAGAAATCAAACTAAATTTATCAAGTTTGCTTACTAACCTTTCTTAAAACTTCAATTCCTTCAAATCTCTATCTTTTGTATTTCTTTCCTCTTTTAATCTTCTTCTCAAGTGACTAAAACAAGCTCTAATGAGGTTTTTATGGAAGCTATTAAGGTTTAGTGAAGAATTTCAAGCTTGAGTACAAGCTTTAATGGAGGTTTAGCAATGGAGAAATGAGGGAGAGTGAGGGCGGCACTTTGGATGAGGAAGACCAAATGATATATATTTTTTTCTTTTTATTTCTTTTATGTATTTTGTCTTATGGAAGACAAAAAAAAATCAATTTAATTAATTTATTGATTATAGGATTTATGGCATCATGCATGATGTCATGCATGATGTCATCTTCCTTCACTTTTTTATTTTCTCTCTTTTTTTTTCCTATTAGTTTTTTAATTTAATTCTCGATTCTGAAATTTTCTTTTCTTCGATCTTATTTGACAGTTAGGTCAGGAGTCAAATCTCGGGGTCAATTGACCAAATTGCCCCTCGCCGGTTCAACCCGGCTTGCAATTAATTCAATATTTCTTTCGGCTCTCTGACCTAATTATTTGACTGGCTTAACATTTCTTTTTCGTGATTTTCTCTTTTCCACTATGTTCGTAATGGTCCTAAGGACCGCAGCGTCACATTTTACAGTTCAAAATTTGAGTTTAAAATGACTTCGCAGTCCTTCCCGAGAAGGTCACCCATCGCTGTGACTCTCGGCTCGTTTAACTTCTTATGTTCTGTTTTTCTTATTTATACTTAACTAATTGGACATTACTAATTATTTGTGTTTATAGCTTATCTAGTTGTCTTAAGTGCGGTTCTAATCCCCTTAATTATCCGGACCGACTCCGATCACCGAAACAGTAAAATATACCAGGCTATACAAATAGGGGTGTCACAATCAATATAGAACTTCTGACGGTCTGATGTAGTCTTAAGTCGATCTCTGATCAATCTGATCTTCTCCTCGGTCTGCTGAATAATTTCGGGCCCAATCATCTTCCTTTCACCTACTTCATCCCAACATAGGGGAGTTCTGCACTTTCTGCCATACAAAGCTTCATATGGAGGCATCCCAATGCTTGATTGGTAGCTGTTATTGTAAGCAAACTCAATCAAACGTAAGTGTGTGTCCCAACTGCCCTCAAATTCAATCACACAAACCCATAACATGTCCTCCAAGATCTGAATTACCTTCTCTCGATCGCCATCCGTCTGCGTGGGTGGAATCTTGTCAGATCAAGTTCAATCTAGTTCCTAGGGCTCTCTGAAGATTACCCCAGAATCTAGAAGTGAACCTAGGATCTCTGTCTGATACGATGGATACTTGCACTCCATGCAGTTTTACTATCTCATCAATGTACAACTTGGCCAATCTTTCTAACTTCTTATGTTCTGTTTTTCTTATTTTTACTTAACTAATTGACAATTACTAATTATTTGTGTTTAGGGCTTATCTAGTTGTCTTAAGTATGGTTCTAATCCCCTTAATTATCCAGACTGACACTGATCACCGTAATAGTGAAATATACCAGGCTATACAAATAGGGGTGTTACAAGAACCATTAAATTAAGTATATTATAAATAATTATCAAAAATACATTCTGTGTAGGAAAATAGTAAAATTTTCTTATTTTAATTATTTTATTTATCTTTATATTATATTTGCACCACTAAGTTTTATACTTAGCGCGCCGTTTTTTGCCACACGTAGGTATTGGAGACCAGAAGAGAGAGCCTAGTAGATCATAGACTGGGATTATTTTGGGAGTCCAGATCTGCACTTGAGTTCGGTGTCACATCCTCTACAGTGCATTTTGGTAGGACCAGCTAGGTTTTGTTAGTAATTTTGTATTTTGTAGTTAGACATTAATTATGTCATGTAAATTATGAACTCATGTAATTATTTGTAATTTATATAAATTAATGAAATTTGAATATTTTATTTATAAAATTGAGCATGATTATATTATGTATGGAATGAATGAAATTATGAGTTTGGAATATTGAGATGAAATTTAAAATTGTGAAAAATTTATATTACTGAGATTATTATTGAGATTTTATATAAGTGGGAAATCGTCAAATTGTGATTTAATTAGGGGAAACTCTGTCAGTTTCTCCGATTGATTAATTGAATCTAAATTAACAAAAATTAAATGTGAATACTAGGAAATGTAATAATATAAATTAAGGCGCTCCAGCACCGAGTGTGATATGCTTTGCTCGGCTACACTGTAGATGGGTGAGGAGTGTTACACTCTTAATGCATGCTATGTATAGATCTCCACTTAGTTATAATTCTAGATATTAATTGATAGACTGAAAGGTGAAGATTAATCTTGAAAAATTGAGATATTGAATTTAGGGTTTTTAACCAAGAGATAGGCTGAGATTCTATGTGGAGTGCGCAATTAATCAAAGAACTTGAAGGATCATAATTGAGATTGATCGCCATGAAAGAGGTTTTGGGTTAATTAAGATACACCTTAAGTGCCTTAAGAAAGGGCTTAAAATAGTTTAGGATTAATTTCCTTCAAAGTAATAATTTTCCAATTTATTGAATAAATGAGATTAGATCTATAATCGGTTGAAGTGTGAACCCCTAATTTTGGAACTGTCTTTATTAATTGATTTCTTTAATTAAATTGCTAAGCTTTCCTTTATTTCATTAGTTTAGAGAAACTTAGTTTAGATTCCCTTCACTATAATCAGTAGTCTAGATAGTCATAATTATTGTTTAGCATAGTACTCACCAAGTTCCTTGTAGGAATGATACTCAGTCACTATTGTATTATTTATTAATGATCTGTACACTTGCGGAATTTTGCACAACATTAACTAAACACCTATCTCCATATATAATTAGTTGGAGCCAACACATACCCGTATACCCATACTTAGTACAAATATGTAAGCGGTATCAAATTAAACCACCTATATACAACATAATCGTGTTATCTCAGATCAAGAGATTATATGTACTATTATGATCTAAATGACAATGTATTGATATAAGCAAACTCCATGTAAATGTCATCTTTTTGTCACTAGTTCAGCTTACTTATCTTATAAGTGCCCACTATATTTATTATATGGCATAAGGCTCACCATTTCGTCTTATTAGTATCTCATACTAATCCATGAAAACAAGTAGAGATAACAATGTATACGAGTAAATTATACCCAACGAAGTATCATCGACTGTAAACCAAAATTTATAGCATTTGTACCATATTATTTTGTTACTCATATTCTTAACATTTTAAAAATTGAATATCCAACGAGCTACCAAAGGATATTTTTCAATTAAATTTAAACCATTTAATTTAAAAGAAAAAATATTTGCCATTAATCGGAAATTAATACTTACAAGATACAAATTATAAGTTATACTATAGAGCATACTTCTAACACACACACGGTTCATCCTTGATTGACTATTGGCTGCAAATCTCAAGAGATATCTCTTCCCTAAGCCAAGGAAATGAGTTTTCAGTGCAAGCAATTTTTATTCTTTGACAGATTTAGAAATGTCAAAATGAACTCACTTTCAATAGTCAGGTGAAGAGTTATTAGGAAGTCCTCCTCAATTCCCAAAGACAATTCGATGATTATACTAAATCAAGGCAGGAGGAGATGATTCCCAAGCATCAGCCAGTAGACCGTCAACTTCAATGGGAGGCACCACAGGAAGGGGTTATAAAAATTAACTTTGATGCTGCATTAGACATGAAGGCCAACCAAGGTTCTATATCAGCCATATGTCGAGATTAGTTTCCTAATGCTCTAGGTTGGACAGCTAAGATGGTAAAAAGAATTTGCTCTCCCTTGATTATTGAGGCCTTAGCTTATAGAGAGGTCATCCTTTTAGCCAAACCCAAAAGCTTCGATGTCATCATTCTTGAAGGTCACTCGATTGTTGTGATTCAAGCTCTCAAAGGGGACCACGCCCATTGGAGGTTCGAAGAATCATTTCAGGGTGGACTATAGCTGCTTCTTTTTAATTCAGTTGCTTATGCTTCTGTCAATAGATCTTGTAACAAAGCTGCTCATGGTATTTGACTCTAATATGTTATGTAATGTGTTCCATGATTCAGTTTAATTATATGCTTTCTGTATTATCTAATTGAAGTTAATGGAATTCATTTCTTTCTTTTGAAAAAAAAAAGAAAAAATCATCCATATATGTCATACCTTAAAATTCCATACATCCACCACCAACCAATCAGTGCCTTTTCCTCTCCTTAAACATTGAACTTTGCTTTCGTTACCAAAAACGCTCTGTATAAGTAGCAACACCTGTGGCTCCTCGTGATGTGGCAAGAAAATTAGACGCACTCATAAACATTCAGAAGGTGGTGATTCTTTAAAAAATGTTTCATAAAATTGTTTAAAACTGAAGAAAAAATGAATTAATAGGTTGAATCTGCTGTTGGTTATTGAAGGTGAGGAAGCGGCCAAGACAGATTGTGAAGGCAACCGAGAAGTTTTTGAACTTTGTAGTCTGCACTACAAACGGCGTCGTTTTTCATAACCAGCAATAGGGAAGAAAGCCGAAACACAAAAGCGCAATAAGTTTGTTGAGTGGACCAGCCCAACCAACCGATACACTGCATTTCTCCAGCCGGGAGCCGAATAAGCCGAATATCCTAATAAGCCATCTCTGTCCATCTACAGATTTCTTTTCTTTCTATGGACCAGCAACACCGTTGCTCCCTTTTGCAATTTTCATTTACGTTCATTTGGAAAGCTTTTACCTGCTCGAGAAAAGCACCGAGCAATGATTCAAACAAGAGCAGCGACAGTCTCTTTTCCTACACCCATCTGGGCAAATGCAAACTCTCAACGGAATTCCAGAAGCAAGCCCCAAACTTTGAACCTCACGCTCAGGGCATCGTCACTTTCCAATTCCAGTTTTCCTCTAGCAAGCAGAATCATCGTTAGAAGTGAATTCACTCTCTCTTAAGTCTCTTTCTTCCCTTCTTTTTTTTTCAACGTTTCTGTGAATTTGCCCATCTTATCTTCTTTCATGTTAATTTATTGCTGAATATTGAAATCCTTTTAGGTTTTGTAATTGCTTTGTTTGTTTTTAGAGTTTTTATTATAGGATAAATATTTTTGCAAAAATTTGGTTTTAAGAGATTCATGATGATTACAAACTTAATCCCATGCCAAGTTGACCATGGTTTACTCAACCAGATTGAATGCACTTGTATTGTTCTTTTCTTTTAAATCAAAACAAAATTCGACTCCTGCTTTCAATTTCAAATACTTTTGCTGCATTTGGATTGCGTTAGGATGCATGGATTTGTATTTAGATGAAATACCTTATTTAAGATTTTTAGAAAAATATAAATTTAAATTTTAATAAAATTTAAGATGAATATGCGATCAAATAAAGTAAAGACCTGAAATAATATTATTAATTATGATATTTTAAATTTAAAATTATTTTTCTTTTTATTAGCTATAAAATAAATTTATAAATTTCAAATTTTAAATTTTAAATTTAAATCCATGGATTCAGGATTTCCAAACTAGGATGCCTCTTTTTTTTTTTTTTTCCTGTAAGTTTCTAAGTTTCCAAGCATGGTCGGATCAATCACAAAGTGAAGCTGGCTTTCTTTTTTTTTTTTTTTTTGTATAATTCATGACACCTGTTTAGATGGTTTTGAAATACCACCGGCACTTCCAGTAATAAGAATTGTTTGAGGTACTGCATCTTTTAAGTTCTTGAAATGGAATCTGGCCATTAGTGAAAGAACTGTTTTATGACTATAATGCATTGGAAGCTAACAGGCGATATGGTTGGTTCGAGCTTCTCTATTGATGCATGAACTCATGATATCGGTGGATTAAAGGAAGGTAGCAGTATTTGTTTAAATTTAAGACAGTGGTGTTGTAACTTTAAGAAAAATAGGTTACTAAGCCATGTTATCTGCTTAACAGGATGACAACTGAAAACCAAGAGACCAAGTATGTGGTCTGATTGGTCTATTGAGAAACGTTGCTGGATTTTTGGAGCAAAAATTGGATTAAAATTTTGCTTTCAAGCACAAAAGAAGGATTTTCACGCAGATGGAGGTGTTTCAAAGGGAAGCAACAAATCATTGTGTGATGAATGATAAAAATGCTCTTAAAATACAGTAGCTATTGCTAATGGACGATAATGGGTTTTAGAGTGGCAGTTCATTATTTAGTAACTTGGAGATGATGTATTCTGGAAGCTACTAGTTAATAAGTAGTACAACTATAATAATGGAAACTTCAGGCAGTTTGGTCTTGAAGTTGCTTAGGCTTTTGTGGTGTATGTTTTAATTATTTGGTAAGCTTTGAAAGTTAGGCTTTATATTATTGACAGTGATCTTAAGGAAGTTATTTTATAGGTATGCAGACCTTGGGCAGGTCATGAGGATATAGAGCTTTCTACTTATTTATCTACTTGTTTTTAGGCTGTAAAAAACTTCTAATATTTGGTCTGCAATGCAAGACACTGAATGGTTTGTTTTATAACTAGCAGTTCTTGCTAGGTTTCGGATAGTAAAGCTTGTGCTAAAAATTCAAATAAATTCTTAAATTTCAAATTCCTCTATCCAGATGCATTCTTAAGTTTGTTGTGGTTTATATTATTGGATAAGCAACTTACAGTAGAAAGCAAAATGTGAATTAAAATGGTAAACTTTGTTTTTATGTTTGAAGGCCAAATTTGTATTATCAAACTTTTCTGTATGTCTGTAGGTCTTTACATCTCCCCCTCGTTGCTGAGGATAGAATGATTACATTTTATCATTATTGCACATAAATGACAATGGAATGATTGAATATCTGTGATCCTATCAAAAAATAAAAGAAGAAAAATAAAAATATGTGTAATCTGAGAGTTGTATATATCTACATGTGTGTATTGGAGCTTAATGGCATACTCAAATTGTTTGGCATTGGGACATTGTTTATATATTGATTTGTGGCCTTATTTGCTGTCTTCTATTTCAAACTTCATCAAATGCTTGGGCTTTTTGACATGCAGATTTAGGATATTGGGTCAGTGATAGTAGTTTGCAAAAGGAATTTTCAAGTTTTGGTGAAATAGCTGAAGGTAAATTCATTTCTGGCTTTGAATAACTCGGCTTTTCTATAGTAGCCCTTTTCAATTATTCTATTGCAACTTTATCTCCCATCTGTGGCAGTTAAGCTTGTCAAAGATGAAATCACAAAGAGACCTAAAGCATATGCATTTATTCAATATACTTGTCAAGATGATGCCATTCTAGCACTGGAGAATATGGACCAAAAGGTTGTATTTTGTCACGTTGCCCTTGTTTTCAAAGACACGGTTGAAAATTCATGTTGTTCTTATCTTTTATCATCAGATATTTGATGGCAGATTGATTTATGTTGAACTTGCCAAACCTGGGAAAGGAAGTTTTGAAGGATACCCAAAAGCCTCAGGTCCTCCAAAGCAGCATTTGCAGGAAAAAGATGAGGTTGCAGATTGCTGGTACTGATCAAATTCATTTTGATAACTTGAAGTCACTGAAGTAGGAAAAATTGTAATTCAAGGAACGGGGCAAAATGGAGTGCTACTGCTCATATAGAATTGTTTCAAGAAATCTGCAACCGATAACATATCATCTTGAAGCCACATCAGATCACCGCATCATTATAATTTACCATCTTGATCTGTGTAATATTTGTCTTAACTTATGCATATGCTAGAGTGCAGACTGCGGAGTTTGTCTCAAACCAGAGCAGCCATAGGGATCAATCATGTAGAGTGAAAAACGAATCTCTGCTTTTAAAACTAAATTATTACTAGTATGACGTTTTGAACAAATGGTCCCTCTCTTCACATCTGTATCTTTGAATTATTGCTATAATTTTATGGCTTTGAAGAAGAGGTGGTCGGGTTGATAGGAAATTATTATGCTTAAAATTAGTGGCTTTATTGGGCTTAGAAAATTACATGTTATGCCCGTTATGGCTTTGTACTGCGGATTCACATTCTAATTCTCCTACAAACTGATCAGTATAGAAAACACAACCGTGTGATGACACCTTTTTGCTTAGTTAATGTCTTTTTTATACTTTATTTATTTATTTTTTTTTTGTAATTAATTTTGTTTATTGACCAAACGTGAAACTTTCTGGAATGCTTCCATACATTTCAAATGTTGCTGATTCAAACATACCTTTTTACAAATTTTTTTATACAATTGATTTCTCCTAGATATTACATTCTAGTTATTGAATATCTAAGTAGAAAAACCTTGGAAGCCATAATAAATTTGTTGTCTCAAACAAAGTGCAGACGGGTGCATTGAATATTTTGATAATTTTTCCATTCTATATATATATAGATATATATTAAGGCTAAGCGCTCAAAAGTGTGTTAAATAATGGCTCGGGGTGAATCAGTAACTATTTAATCAAACCTTCAAACAAATTTAAAGCAACGAGATTAATGCATGTATAGCATTAACACCAAGTAAATGAGCTGAAAATAAAAAGTAAAAGGTGAAAAGGAGCAAATACTATTGATGTATAGTGGTTTAACTCTAACTAGCATGCATCAACTCCTCAAAAGAGTCCTTTAGAGAGATGCTCTTCACTATATGTCTCTTTTTAACGGCAAGAAACAAGCCAACTACATAATTTCGTTTTGAGAAAGGAGGGGCAAATATCTTCCTTTTTTACCTGAAAATTTATCATTACATGTAGGAGAGATTTTTTTTTTCTTTTTTAAGAAATAAAATGATAGGGAGTGATATTATTATTATTAAAATTGAAAAATGAAAACAAAATAAAATAATTCTTAAAATTTAGGGATAACAAGTTAAATTAACATATTGTATAGCTTACGATTTTGCCACAGGGAACTATTATTTTTTAGAGATTAGCGAATGTAATAATATGATATATTTTTTTTTCCTTGTTTCATAGAAAATTTAGATTGAATTGTTTCGAGTTTATTAGAATTTATTCATCAAATTATTATATAAAAAAATTTGTAAACCAATTTTATAGAATATAAATTTTTTATGGTAAAATTTTTGAATTAAATTTAAGAGATAACTGCTAAAACAATCATGTATTTTTTAAATTTATGCAATTTTGCCTTATATTATAAAAATTACTAATTAAATTCTGAACTTTTTAATTCTTCCATACTACCTTACCATGTATAAAATCGTTATCCTACTAACGGAGACACCACATCTGTAACACCCCTCACCCGACTACAGTGTAGTCGAGCAAGGCATGCTACAATCGGTGCCGGAGCACCCTAACTTATCTTACTTTATTTTTTAATAATTTTGAATTCGTTTAATTTAATATTAAATATTTTTTTGACGGAGAAACCAGTTGAGTTTTCCCTATTTTATTATCGTTTGGCGTATTTAAATATTCACCTGTTTGAAATTCAACAATATTTTAAAATAAAAAAAAAATCTCATCCATGCTAATCATAATTATCTCATCAATCATTCTCATAATTTTCTCATATTTCAAATCTCATCCATACATTTCAATTTCATAATCATTTCCATACATTTCCATTCATACTCAATTCATATGCAAACATTCTCAAATTACATAAGCAAAATTTTCAAATTTCCTTAATTTATATAATTTACAAAATAATTACAAAATTTCATAATTTACATGATATATAAATTAATTACATATGAAAAAGCTAATCAATTAATTTACATCGCATTCCTATTAATTACCTGTTCATAATATACATTACAATACAATATCTAAGCATTTTATACAAAATATAAAATATGATCTATATTTGCCCTATCTACATGCATTGCTGAGGAGGTGACAACCTTGAATACTTCAGATACTTCTGCAGATCAAAACTCCCAAAATTCCTAGTCAAACGTCCATTGGGTTCTAACTTCAGTACCTACGCGAAGGAAACAATTCCATCGCGCTAAGCATTGCTGCTTAGTGGTGCAATAATATAATAAGGAAATAATATACAAATAAAGATAGAAATAAAACATAATTCAAATAATTAAGATTTATTTATACTTCACATGCGATTTCTAAAATTTAATATGTTTTATCCTAATTTAGTCTTCCTTGAAAGTGTTTATTTAGCCAATGTACAGTAATAATGTACAAAGAAAAATGATCTGAAAATAATAAATTTATGCTTATATTATTATATAAGTCACATTTGCAATATCTATTTATGTTATAATTTTCTTTGCTAATCTTTTAGCATTTTTTCTATACTTGCTAGATTGTCTCAGATTATCTCATAATAAGTAAATTTTAATATCGGTCTAGTTCATTTCGATTCTTTCTAATAAATAACTATTCTAATTTATTTTAGGTCATCTTACTCATTTATTTAATTTCTAATATTTTTAATTACTAATATTCTTTACTTATTTCAATAAATTTCACTTCCCAAGTAACCTATGACAGGCTGACTAAACTGGATAACGGGTCGTTGGCACTGGACACCGCGGTGTCTCGGGCCGTCATAGCATGGGACGCAGAACGTCAACCACGTATGCAGTCAGTATGGCTAAAAAGCCATGATAACACATAATCAGGTATAAAAGCCATGAATGTTGGCATAAAGCCATGAATGCTGGCATAAAGCCATGAATGCGGGCAGAAAGCCATGAATACAGGCATAAAGCCTTTCTCAGTACTGCTAAAATAATACCCTATTGGCATGCCAAACTATCCAATCTGACACACATGTCTAGGCAATACAAGCGCACATAATATCATTAAATATTAATATATTATGTTTTATGATTTTATTATTTGATGATAAATTTCATAATTTATGCATTCATTATAATATTCATACCTTCCTTACATCATTCATATTGATCACAATTCACAACAATGGTATTCATATACCATTATACTCAAAACATTTTTCCTTTCTCTTATAAAGAAAACTAATGTTTCATTCATATTTTCATGTGATTCATTTATTTATTATAATATTTATATGAATTCATAACTCATACAAGGTGTTATTATCTTATTTGTAATAGAAACATATATCCTAATGTAAACATCATCCCATTTATACTCAACAATCTATCTAGGTTAATGTTATTTCATATTCAAGTGGTATTACATATGTTTTATTAGACCTACTAGTAATAATAGAAATAAATCTTAACTATATACTCACATAACTTAAATTTTCATTAAGCCATTTAGGTGATTTACTACTTCTATTCCAAATAATCCATGAATGTTTCATGGATTCTAAATTTCATACATTAATTTCCTCTACCAATTTAGTTATTATACTTTGTGTCTTTGTATTACTATTCACATTACTATTCACTCAAATTGTTGACTTTTTAATACATAATAAATTTATTGAACCTAAGTTCTCCAAGATACCACATTTTGCATTCAAAATTTGTTGGTATTGGTTGCCAATACCATTTCCAAGCTTAATATTAATTGGGCAGAATTTTCAGTTTTCATGCCTTGTGTTTACTGTTTCATTGGTCAATTTTGCAGTGGGAATTTGGCAAAATGATCAACATGAAAGTTGTTCCTTATTTTGTCTAGTTGAATTTCCTTTTTTGAATCACTCTATTTGGAGTTTTGTAGCCCAAGTTATGAGCTAAAAACCACAACTGGCCGGATTGAAATTTTTCTGGACTGACTATATCTATAGTACAGTGAACAGTAACTTCAACTCACTTATTGGATAGGTTCTAGTCATAATTTGGGTTAGGATTCTTTATGAAAGTTGTTGGTCTATATCTCAGCTTGTTGTGGGTGAAATTTCAGGTCAATTGGACCATTCTACACTGAGTTATGGCTAAATGACCAAATACTGTTCATTTGGTCATTCTGCAGAAACAGACTGCAGGTCACCCGGATTGGGGCAAGCTTTTGGTCCACTTGGTTTGGTCTTATGGGCATAGTTTCTTCACCAAAGTTGTGCCATTATGTGTCTAGTTTTATGTCCAATTGGCTAAATACCAATTGAACCTCTACAATTTAAGTTATGGCTGCCCAAACCTGCTGGACTCATGTCCAATTCTGCAGGTCAGCTAAGGCAGCCACACTAAACCTAAATCCCATCACTAAACACACTTCATTTCTTGTTTACCAATAACCAAATGGTCACTAATTGACCATTCAAACTCACTTTCATCATTACATGATCAAAGTCTCAATTTCATGCTCAAACCCTAACTCCAATTTCCAATTCATGGCATACACACACCAAACCCATACCAAATCACTTTATCCATCATCTATACTCATCAATAACGTAATTAAGCCACTTAATTTTATTAAAAACCAACAATCCTTAAACTTTCTCATGGCTGCCAAATTTAGAGATTTCATTTACTCAAGTTTTTCTTTTAATTTCACACAATTTCTACTTGATTTAGCATGCTTATAAGATTAAAGAAAGAAAAGAAATTGTTTAGGGCACTAACCCCTTGTAGCTCAAATCCAAGCCAACCAAGACTTTAATTTTTCTTTACTTTCTTACTCTTTCTTGGCTGCCAAATACTTCTCCTTGGTATGGGTATAATTTTTAGTGAAGGGAGGATAAGGTTTTAAAGTGAATTGAAGTGGGAAATGAAGCTTAAGGGAGCTTTAATGGTGGAACCTCTTCTCTCTCTCTCTCTCAACGTTTTTGGCTGCCCAAAGGTTGAAGATGCAGATTGATTTTTCAATTTTTTGGTCTCTTTTATCTCTTTTAATGAGTTTAACAAATTGTGATTGGTGGAGGAAATTTAAATGACATCATATGATGTCATAATTAGCATTTTCTTTCATTTTCTTTTCTTCTCTTCTCTACTCATTTTCAATTTAATTTTTAGCAATATTTATTCATATTTTAGATCATAATAATTATTTAATTAACTAGACAAGTCGGCCAAAAATCATCTCTGAAGACAAAATGACCAAAATGCCCTCCGTTTGGCTTATTGAGCTAAAATTGTCTGTATCGATTGAAAATTTTTCTTAAGTATTTTCTTGGCATTCTAATGCCAGAGAAACCTCAATGACCCTTTTCTGGAGTCCCAAAAATTATTTTATGAATTTTCCCCCAGGTCTAGGGCTCCTAGTTGCGAGAACCGTAACTTCCTACTAGGTTACCCATCGCTTGGGCACCGGCTCATTTAACTTGGTTGTATTTTATTTTTAAAATTTTTTCTAAATTTTTCTTATTAATATTTGAGTTATTTATGACTCCTTACTCTAGTCTAATTATTTTTCTAGACGTTCTAGCTGTCCGGACCAACACCGGTCACCGGAACAATAGAATGTACGGAATTGCTATAGTGAGGGTGTTACAATTCTTCCCCTCTAATTTAAATTTCGTCCTCGAAATTTACTGGGTGTAGGTATCTAAGATAATTCTTTTACCTTTCTATTGCTCCCTTTGTCTACTTCTTTTATATATATGGTACTATTTAGTCTTTTTGAATATATGATTATACACTTAGGCATATCATAAAGGAAATACTTTACCTCAAATTCATATCTGGGGCTTCTTGCTCCTCTCCGGCTTGGGTGACATTTGGAAGTGGTGTTACTGTTGTACTTGGTCCTTCCACGGCCTCTGTCTGGGTCCGTGGTAAATTCCTCTTAGGACAATCTTTCAAACAATGGTTTATGGCCCCACATCTATAACAGGCTCCAGTTAATCTCCTACATTCACCTTTATGCCACTTGTTACAATGGCCACATTTTCTTGCTAGTCTTGGCGTACTCACTACTAGTGTTTCTAGTTGATCTCTTCTGGGTATAGGCCTGAGTCTGGATCTTCTACTTTGATCAAATGTCTGACTTAACTGTTCTCTCGGCCTCTTATTACTAGACTGTCCAAATTTCCTCTTTTGCTGATCACCACTCCTCTTCTGTTCCTCTTCATGAACACAGCTAATATATTTCTTTCTGAACTCTATCAGAAAGAATTCCCAAGTTACATCGGCTGGTGGCACTACCTTGGTTACAACATCCCACCACCGATATGCAGCTTCTTATAACAATAAAACTGCACACTCCAAACTCTGTTCTGGTGTGCAATGGAGCTGCTATAGGACTCTTTCAGTCCTTTCTAACCAATACTCAGCCGCTGAAGAATCATCTTCCTTTCTACCATTGAAATCTACAGCTCCATACTTCCTAATTTTTCCTAGAGGTGATTTTCGTTGAGGCGGTGGTGGAATAACCCCAGTCATCTGTCGAAAGAATTCAATCATCTGCTTAAACAAGGTCGGTTGGGGTTGTACAGGCACCTCTTGCACTGGTGAAGCAGGATCTCCCCGATTTCCAATATCACTCCCAGTCGGGATACGACTCACTACTTCTTCTTCTACTGCCCTTTGCGATTTTGAGCCTATACCTTAACCTAAAATAACCAAGAAAACAGATATGCATTAGTGTCACCTCAACTCATATGAATGCAATGCATGTTATGCACACAATCTTATTCTATCTAACTATGCCTAGGAACGCCTAAACCGTGCTCTGACACCAATAAATGTAACACCCCTCACCCGACTACAGTTTAGCCGAGCAAGGCGTGCTACAATCGGTGCCGGAGCACCCTAACTTTTCTTACTTTATTTTTTAATAATTTTGAATCCGTTTAATTTAATATTAATTATTTTTTTGACGGAGAAACCAGTGGAGTTTCCCCTATTTTATTATCGTTTGGCGTATTTCAATATTCACTTGTTTGAAATTCAACAATATTTTAAAATAAAAAAAAATCTCATCCATGCTAATCATAATTATCTCATCAATCATTCTCATAATTTTCTCATATTTCAAATCTTATCCATACATTTCAATTTCATAATCATTTCCATACATTTCCATTCATACTCAATTCATATGTAAACATTATCAAATTACATAAGCAAAATTTTCAAATTTCCTTAATTTACATAATTTACAAAATAATTACAAAATTTCATAATTTACATGATATATAAATTAATTACATATAAAAAAGCTAATTAATTAATTTACATCGCATTCCTATTAATTACCTGTTCATAATATACATTACAATACAATATCTAAGCATTTTATACAAACTATAAAATATGATCTATATTGGCCCTATCTACATGCATTGCTGAGGAGGTGACAACCTTGAATACTTCAGATACTTCTGCAGATCAAAACTCCCAAAATTCCCAGTCAAACGTCCATTGGGTTCTAGCTTCAGTACCTGCGCGAAGGAAATAATTCCATCGCGCTAAGCATTGCTGCTTAGTGGTGCAATAAAATAATAAGGAAATAATATACAAATAAAGATAGAAATAAAACATAATTCAAATAATTAAGATTTATTTATACTTCACATGTTGTTTCTAAAATTTAATATGTTTTATCCTAATTTAGTCTTCCTTGAAAGTGTTTATTTCGCCAATGTACAGTAATAATGTACAAAGAAAAATGATCTGAAAATAATAAATTTATGCTTATATTATTATATAAGTCACATTTGCAATATTTATTTATGTTATAATTTTCTTTGCTAATCTTTTAGTATTTTCTCTATACTTGCTAGGTTGTCTCAGATTATCCCATAATAAGTAAATTTTAATATTGGTCCAGTTCATTTCGATTCTTTCTAATAAATAACTATTCTAATTTATTTTAGGTCATCTTACTCATTTATTTAATTTCTAATATTTTTAATTACTAATATTCTTTACTTATTTCAATAAATTTCATTGCCCAAGTAACCTATGACAGGCTGACTAACCTGGATAACGGGTCGTTGGCACTGGACACCGCGGTGTCTCGGGCCGTCATAGCATGGGACGCAGAACGTCAACTACGTATGCAGTCAGTATGGCTAAAAAGCCATGGTAACACATAATCAGGCATAAAAGCCATGAATGTTGGCATAAAGCCATGAATGCAGGCATGAAGCCATGAATACGGGCACAAAGTCATGAATACAGGCATAAAGCTTTTCGCAGTACTGCTAAAACAATACCCTATTGGCATGCCAAACTATCTAATCTGACACACATGTCTAGGCAATACAAGGGCACATAATATCATTAAATATTAATATATTATGTTTTATGACTTTATTATTTCATGATAAATTTCATAATTTATACATTCATTATAATATTCATACATTCCTTACATCATTCCTATTGATTACAATTCACAACAATGGTGTTCATATACCATTGTACTCAAAACATTTTTCCTTTCTCTTATAAAGAAAACTAATGTTCCATTCATATTTTCATGTGATTCATTTATTTATTACAATATTTATATGAATTCATAACTCATACAAGGTGTTATTATCTTATTTGTAATAGAAACATATATCCTAATGTAAACCTCATCCCATTTATACTCAACAATCCATCTAGGTTAATGTTATTTCATATTCAGGTGGTATAACTTATGTTTTATTAGACCTACTAGTAATGGAAATAAATCTTAACTATATACTCACATAACTTAAATGTTCATTAAGCCATTTAGGTGATTTACTATTTCTATTCCAAATAATCCATGAATGTTTCATGGATTTCAAATTTCATACCTTAATTTCCTCTACCAATTTAGTTATTATACTTTGTGTCTTTGTATTACTATTCACATTACTATTCACTCAAATTGTTGACTTTTTAATACATAATAAATTTATTGAACCTAAGTTCTCCAAGATACCACATTTTGCATT
Organism: Hevea brasiliensis; assembly: GCF_030052815.1. Taxonomy (NCBI): domain Eukaryota; kingdom Viridiplantae; phylum Streptophyta; class Magnoliopsida; order Malpighiales; family Euphorbiaceae; genus Hevea; species Hevea brasiliensis. The sequence goes on along the minus strand of NC_079503.1, from coordinate 37,035,282 downwards.
CAAAATTTGTTGATATTGGTTGCCAATACCATTTCCAAGCTTAATATTAATTGGGCAGAATTTTCAGTTTTCATGCCTTGTGTTTACTGTTCTATTGGTCAATTTTGCAGTGGGAATTTGGCAAAATGATCAACATGAAAGTTGTTCCTTATTTTGTCTAGTTGAATTTCATTTTTTGAATCACTCAATTTGGAGTTTTGTATCTCAAGTTATGGTCCAAAAACCACAACTGGCAGGATTGAAATTTTTCTGGACTGATCATATCTATAGTGCAGTGAACAGTAACTTCAACTCACTTGTTGGATAGGTTCTGGTCATAATTTGGGTTAGGTTTCTTCATGAAAGTTGTTGGTCTATATCTTAGTTTGTTGTGGGTGAAATTTCACGTCAATTGGACCATTCTACATTGAATTATGGCTAAATGACCAAATACTGTTCATTTGGTCATTCTGCAGAAATAGACTGCAGGTCACCCGGATTGGGGTAAGCTTTTGGTTCACTTAGTTTGGTCTTATGGGCATAGTTTCTTCACCAAAGTTGTGCCATTATGTGTCTAGTTTCATGTATAATTGGCCAAACATCAATTGAACCTCTACAATTCAAGTTATGGCTGCCCAAACCTGCTGGACTCATATCCAATTCTGCAGGTCACCTAGGGCAGCCACACTAAACCTAAATCCCATCACTAAACACACTTCATTTCTTGTTTACCAATAACCAAATGGTCACTAATTGACCATTCAAACTCACTTTCATCATTACATGATCAAAGTCTCAATTTCATGCTCAAACCCTAACTCCAATTTCCAATTCATGGCATACACACACCAAACCCATACCAAATCACTTTATCCATCATCTATGCTCATCAATAACATAATTAAGCCACTTAATTTCATTAAAAACCAATAATCCTTAAACTTTCTCATGGCTGCCAAATTTAGAGATTTCATTTACTCAAGTTTTTCTTTTAATTTCACACAATTTCTACTTGATTTAGCATGCTTACAAGATTAAAGAAAGAAAAGAAATTATTTAGGGCACTAACCTCTTGTAGCTCAAATCCAAGCCAACCAAGACTTTAATTTTTATTTACTTTCTTACTCTTTCTTGGCTGCCAAATACTTCTCCTTGGTGTGGGTATAATTTTTAGTGAAGGGAGGATAAGGTTTTAAAGTGAATTGAAGTGGGAAATGAAGCTTAAGGGAGCTTTAATGGTGGAACCTCTTCTCTCTCTCTCTCTCAACGTTTTTGGCTGCCCAAAGGTTGAAGATGCAGATTGGTTTTTCAATTTTTTGGTCTCTTTTATCTCTTTTAATGAGTTTAAAAAATTGTGATTTGTGAAGGAAATTTAAATGACATCATATGATGTCATAATTAGCATTTTCTTTCATTTTCTTTTCTTGTCTTCTCTACTTATTTTCAATTTAATTTTTAGCAATATTTATTCATATTTTAGATCATAATAATTATTTACTTAACTGGACAAGTCGGCCAAAAATCATCTCTGAAGACGAAATGACCAAAATGCCCTCCATTTGGCTTATTGAGCCAAAATTGTCTGTACCTATTGAAAAATTTTTCTAAGTATTTTCTTGGTATTCTAATGCCATAGAAACCTCAATGACCCTTCTCTGGAGTCCCAAAAATTATTTTATGAATTTTCCCCCAGGTCTAGGGCTCCTAGTTGCGAGAACCATAACTTCCTACTAGGTTACCCATCGCTTGGGCACCGGCTCATTTAACTTGGTTGTATTTTATTTCAAAAATTTTTTCTAAATTTTTCTTATTAATATTTGATTTATTTATGACTCCTTACTCTAGTCTAATTATTTTTCTAGACGTTCTAGCTGTCCGGACCAACACCGGTCACTGGAACAGTAGAATGTACGGAATTGCTATAGTGAGGGTGTTACAACATCAAATGCCATGGAAACGCTACATCAACTGGCACGTCATGCCATAATAGGGTACACTTGATAAGAGTTAAACATTCAATGTTTAATTGACAATTTTTATAGTATGGAGTAGAATTATAAAATTTTCAAAAGTATAGGGTTTTTTTTTTGGCAATTTTACCATTCCATTTTAATTTATATAAAATTTTAAATTACTTTAAAAATTGAGAGTTAATTAACAATTTAAATTAATTTGACTGACCTAAAAATATTTCAACACGAAAATATGATAAAGTAGTCCATTTGGATTAATTTGATTGATATGAAAATATTTCAACACAAAAATATTATAAAGTAGTGATAAAAAAGTGATAAAAAAAATGAGAATGAAAAGGGAGATGCCTAAATGATATGAAAGAAAGTAATATCAAAAAATTTATAACCTTTGAATATTGATACGAAATTAGTTTTGAACATAATTAAATGACAAAAATAATCCATATAGCTAACTTTAACTACTTTTGTAAATCTATTTGTTATTATTGTTTCATATATTTTAATTAATTACATATAACTTTTATAGAAATATTTACATGAAATTTATTTTTAATCTTTAGATTATGTTCGAGATGGCAACATATAAAGTGTAACACTCACCATTTCCTGATGTCAGAATTTCTATCATAGATGGAATATTCTAGCGAATTCGAAGTCTCCACAGATAAGGTAATGGGGATAGAAGTGTGTGTGTGTGCATGTGTGTGTGATGTGCTCAAAATACTTTTAAAAAATGAAAATGTTTTAATAGTTTTGACTAAAGAAAAGTTTTTAAGTGTGTATTGGACAGAAGAAACATCGGTAGCTGAAGTCTTTTTACTATTTTAATTCCTTTTGGATAGAATGAACTCCGCCAACTAGAATTGAGGCTTCCAGTGGCCGGAAGTCCCTTGACAGTGAGGGTAAAAAAGGGACTAAAGCTTACTTTTCTTCCAAAATACTTAGGTTTTTCTCTCCTTCTCTCTCTCTCTCTCTCTGTCAACTATTAGAGTATATAAGAAGCTTTTTGAAGAGATTTCTTCAGTTTTTCAAGATCTGGAGGTCAATCCCTCTATAAGGAAGCTTGGAAGAGCATATTCAAACTTTGGACCTTAGTTCTCTCACCTTCAATCTCCAAGAAAAGAGGTAATTTTCTTTTCTTCTTAATGTAATAGGTAGATCCAAGCATGTTGATGAGAAATTAGGTTTTTTAACTTCAATTTCATGTGAAGTTGTGTTTAAGATGAGTTTTGGGTAGTTTATGCATGTTAGGGTTAGAGTTTTATGATTTTATATTGAAATTTCATGTTTATTGTTAGTTTAGTCATGTTTAAGTGTTATAGGCCTTAAATTGATAGTTTCCCTTGATGGATTTAAGGGAATCCTTGTTTATGTTATGTTAGTTTTAGGGAAAACCTAGGTTTTGTGTTTTTGGATGATGTATGTTGAAATTAAGCATGATTTCAAGTTGTTTTAGGCCCTAGAGATGTGTATATGCATTTGGTTTATGATTTGGAACTTTAGAATGAGTTTGGGGCTTTTAGGGAGTTTAAATCTGTAGGTTTTTAACTTAGGAATTCTAGAAATTCCTAAATTTAGCTGTAAAAAACTATACTTTCAGTAGTCGAACCATGCAGTTTCTCAAAAATTCTAAAAAATTTCCAAGTTTGGTAGCCTCAATAAGCACTGGTTAAAAGGCCATCTAAAGCCTGCAACTTCGGCAGCCAAAGTCCAAGACTTTGGCAGTTGAAGTAGGTTCTACTTGACTTTTTCTCCTTTCTTTTCAAAGGTTACAAAACATTATTTTACTATTCTCAAGGGCTTAGAATGAGATGTTTAATATGTGTATAGAGTTTTAGAACCTTGTATAGCTCTTTAGCATCCGATGTTATAGGATTAGATGTGAGGGACTTGAGAAGTTAAGGATCAAAGGATAGCTACCATTTGAGTTAGGTGGTTGATAGGCAACAAGTGATGAGTAATTCTAACCTTAATAAATGTAAACTTTTTAAATTTAATTTCTGATCATCCACATATATCATATCATATTTATTTAGGATGTATGTATCTAGAATATGAATATGTAGCATATTTACATATTTATTGTTGGTGCATTGATGGATCATGGATGACTCACTGACTCCCCCTCATGTTATGACTGTGTTATGTTATGTATATTATGGATCCATAAAAATCTATAGGGAGATCTTTACTATAACACCCTCACTTTAGATAGTCCGTACGTTTTACTGTTCTGATGATCAATTTTTGTCCGGACCGCCAGAATGTCTAAAACTATATTTAAACTAGAGTGAGGAGTCATAAATAACTTAAATAATGATAAGAAAAATTAAGGAAAAATTTTAGAAATGAAATATAATAAGGTTAAATGAGCCGGAGCTCCAACAATGAGTGACCTAATGGGAAGCGACTGTAAATATAGTTGTCGACCTTATACCCATGGGGAAACCCTGTGAAATAATTTTTGAGACTCCAGTGAAGAGTTATTAAGGCTTCAATGACACTAGAATGCCAAGAAAATGTTTAAAAAATTTTATCAATTAGTACAGACAATTTTAGCTCATTAAGCTAAACGAAGGACATTTTGGTCATTTCACCTTCAGAGATGATTTTTGACCAACTTGTCCAATTAAGTAAGTGAATTATATGACATAATATGTGAATAAATATTATTAAAAATTTAATTAAAAATAATTAGAAATGGAAGAAAAAGAAAATGAAAGAAAAGCTTAATAATTACATCATGCTTGAGTAAGCATGATGCAATTAAAAAGCTCTCCACCAATCACATTACAACAAAGCAATTTTGAACCAATTAAAAAGGAGATAAAAAGGGTTAAAATTTAAAAGAAACTCCAACTTCTTCTCCTTTCTCAAGCCAGTGAAACCTCATCTCTCTCTACTACCTCCATTTATGCTCTTCCTTCTTACTAGATTTTCCTAGTTAATGCACCATAAAACCACTTGTTGGGTTCACAAAAACTGCTCCTTGCCTTGAATAATCTCGAGGCAGCAAAAAGGAAGACAAAAGAAAGAGTTTGCAAGCTTGGGAAAAACTTCAATTGAGGTTAGTGCTATTCCCTTCCTTTATTCATCTTGTAAACTTAAAGTTAAGTGAGGATATGGAAAGAATTGCAAGGAAAAGTAAGAAATTAGACATGTTTGATTGAAGAGGAATTTCGGCCAACATGTGTAATTAAGGGAATTGATGAATTGATTTGAAATAAAATGTGTTTATGGAAGTTTCTTAGGATGTATATGTGATTAAAATGTTAGATTGCATGGGTTGTATGTGTGTTGTACAATTGGGAATTTAGGGTAAGGGTTTTGAACCAAAAATTGGGGGTTTATTCAATTGAGGATGAATTGATGTTTTAACGGTCAATTAGTGACCATTTGGTGTAGTTTGGACTAAATTTGGAGTGAATTGTGACATTAAATAGGGGAATGGTTAGGCTGCCTTATGGTTGTGAATTTGGACCCTTGGAGTCCAGTGTGTTTGGACAGCCCTAACTAGACTTGAGTAGCTCCAATTGGTGCAAGGCCAATTAGAGGTAAAATTAGACACATAATGAAACATTTTTGGTGTAGAAACCCTACCCAGAAAACTAACTTAGGATGACCTAAAAATTGGCCAAATCCGGGTAACCAATTATTGACCTAGAAAAATTAACCAAATAAACAGTATTTGTTCATTTAGTCATAACGTTGTGTAGAAAGGTCCAAATGACCTGATTTTTGTGGCCATGGAAATATAAGACAATTTAGAACAACTTTCATGAAGAAATAAACCTAAATTATGATCATAACTAATTCAAATTGTTAGCCAAAGTTAGGATATCAAAACTACTAGAACCAAGATTTGCCCAAAATTTCTAGACAATGGCCAATCCGGCCAGTTATGGTGATTTGGCCATAACTTGAGCTACAAAACTCCAAATGGAGTGATTCAAAAAGAGAATTAAAGAAGACACAATAAGGAACAACTTTGATGAAGATAATTTTGCCAAATTCCTACTGTAGCAATGACCAATGAAATAGTAAACTTAAGGCATGAAATCTGAAAAATTGAAATAACATGCAATAAGCTTTGAAATGGTATTGGCAACAAATGCCAACAATTTTAGAATATAAAATGTGGTATGTTGGTGTTATTAGAACTAACATACTTATTGTATATGAAAAAGTCAATATTTTGGTTGACTAGTTAAGTGAATAGTAACTTCAAAGACATAAGAAAAATTAAATAAATTAGAAAAGACATTATGAATGATAATATATAATGAAATTAGTGAATTTTAATTCTTGAAATTGAGTGACTCTAGGACATAAGGGAATAACCCATATGGAGGGCCTTAGGAAAATATTTCAATGTGTAAATGGTACATAAAAATTAATTGATGTGAATTGATATTATCATAAATGGTATGATGAATTGTATAAATTGTGTAGGAATGGGATTTGGGTATTTATGCTTTTGCTATGAATAAAATTAAAATACTATAACTTATAATCAGAATATTTAATAACATAATGGTAGTATGTGCCCATGTGTTACCTAGACATGTGTGTCAGATTGGATAGATTGGCATGCCAATAGGGTATTGTTTGAGCAGTATTGCGTAAGGCTTTATGCCTGCATTCATGGCTTATATGCCCGATTATCTGATTATCTATTACAATGGCTTTTTAGCCACACTGATTGCATACGTGGTTGATGTTCCATATTTCACGTCCCATGGTATGACGGCCTGAGACACTACGGTGTCTAGCGCCCAGTGACTCGCTTATCCAGTTTAGTCAACCTGTCATAGGTTATTTGGGCAGTGAAATTTGTTAAGAATAATGAGAATTAAATGAATGAATAAGAGAGAAACTGGATTAGTTTTAAAATTTTATTTATTATGAAATGATCCAAAATACCTAAAGAGTATTTAGTGAAATGACAAAAAGATTAGCAAAATAATATAACTTAAATAAATAGTACAAATACATCTTCCATAAGCATATAAATATAACTTTAAAATTCTTATTAATTTGGTACATTATATATGATTATTGTCAAGTTATGAACTAAGCACTTCCAAAGAAGAGAAAATTAGGATAAAAGATAGTTGATATTAGAAATTTTATATGAAATTAAATTAATTCTAGATTACCCAAATTATGTTTTATTTCTATCTTTATTTGATATTATTTCTTTATTATATTATTGTACCACTAAGCAACAATAATTAGCTTGATGGATTTATTTCCTTCGCACAGATATTGAAGCTAAAACCCAGTGGACATTAGACTAGGATTTTTGGAGTCTGGATCTGCAGAAGTGTCAGAAGTATTCAAGGTTGTTACCTCCTCAGCAATGCATGTAAATAGAGCTCACATTAGTCATATTATGTATTTTGTGCATTATAATTATTTCTTATGTTGTAATGTAAATTAGGAAATTGTAATTAATTTGTATATCATGTAAATTATGAATTTATGTAATTAGTTTGTAAATTATGTAATTAATGGAAATTTGAGAATTTTGATATATGAATTGAGCATGGAAATAAGTTGCAAGAATTGAATGTGGAATGATTATGATGAGCATAGATGATATTTTTATTCTAAAATATTATTGTAAATTTCACGCAAGTGAATAGTGAAATGCACCAACTGGAAGTAAAATAGGGGAAACTCCGCTAGTTTCTCCTTAGAAAAATAATTGATATTAAAATATAATAAAAATAAAATTTTTTAAGGAATAAAGTAAGATAAGATAGGATACTCTGGCATCGAGTGTGACATGCCTTGCTTGGCTATACTGTAGACGGGTGATGGATGTCACATTTACGATGCCCTTGGCGCATGACACAGGTCAAATTTTAAGCGAAAGTCCTAAAGAGCCTCTGTATGAGTTAAGCACATTGGATTCGGGGAGTCACTGGTGACAAGTCCATCCTATGTGAAATATTTATGATGTGAAAACCCATTTGGATGATACATAGCATATGTATGAATTGAAAGACATAAATTAATGTTGGTTAGTTTACTCACTGAGCTTGTGTAAGCTCATGCCTTTCCCCAAATCCCCCGGTGTAGGTTTGCACAATTAGCAGAATTCTTTAGAGAGAGAGCAACAAGGGTAGCCTTAGCACTTTCCTTTATATATGATGTATGGGTAGATGGACATGTAAAATGTGAATGGATAGTACTGTGCTGGTAATTATCGAAAATTGAAGTTATGTAACATTTTAAGTATGATTGATAATGTTTATGATTATGTTAACTCTTTTGGGAGCATATATGCAAAACCATTACACTTTAGAGTTTTATGTATGTTAAGGTTCAAATTCTGAACCAAATTTATATTATGAGCGAAAAAAACTAAAGTGTAATGGTTTGGAGTATGGTTATACTGTGAGATACAGGAATATGTGTATGTTTAATTGGTTTTTAGACTTGCTACGAGTTCTGGCAACCTTAAGCTTACCCAATCCCTAGCGCTAGTAATGGCCCCAAGTTGGGTCATTACAAAGTTGATATAAGAGCTCTAGGTTAGAAGAGTGGACCTAGATGCTAGTAAAAATATAGAATAGAGGTGAAAGGAAGTAAGATGACCAGCATAGTTAGGAAAATACATGTCGAACAGGGTTGAGTCCCTGCATGTTGTATGATGAATGTTATGAGTATGTTACCTGATTATATATTGTGTGTTCATGTGTTTTATGTAATACCCCCATATTAAGTAGTCTATACATTTTACTGTTCTGGTGACTAGTGTCTATCCGGGCAGTAAGGATGTCTAGAACTATATTTGTGTTATCTAGAAAAGTCATGAATAAAAATTAATAGAAATTATAAGAAGGTGAAATACAAATAAGAAAACAAAGCATAAAAGGTTAAATGAGCTGAGGTCCCAACAATGGGTGACCAAACCGGAAAGTGACTGTGAGCTCAATTGCTACCTTAATTTCTTGTGAGAACCCATGACACCTCAGGCCTAGGGAAAATTGTGAAGCTAATGGTAATGTGAAAACCATGGAAAAAAAAATAGAGAACAAGCTCAAATAATTGAATAAGAGTTCAAGAAGTTACTCAGTGTTACTAGAAAAATTGATTAGACCGATAAGGTCAATATGATCAATTCACCCTTAGAGGTGACTCTTGGCCTAAATGTCCATTAAAATGTAGAAAATTAAAATTATGAAAAATAAATTTAAATTGAAGAGGTGTATGGAAGGAAAGAATGAGGAAAAAGAAAAATTCAATTTTAAAGTAAATTATGACATCACCTACATGTAAGTATTACATAATAAAAAAATTTTATTATTTAAATTTTTGAAAATTTGGGATAATTGTCTACATAAAGAGAAAAATTAAAAAGAAAAAAATTATTGTCTTCCTCATCAAAGATTGCCTCCCTCTCTCTCTCTAAAGTTCTCTCTCATTTCCACCATTTCCAAGCCAATTCAAGCTTTCAAAGCTTGATTTCTTCCCATAAACCCTAACAATAAATCATAGAAAACTCTTAATTGGCCCTAGAAGAGAAGAATTAAATCAAAAAATTTGGGAGAAAAGTGAAAGAAGAGAAGATTTAGAAGAGCATCATTGAGGTGAGTTGTCTCTCTACCTAACTAAGTGTATATTCATGAATTTAAGTTAAGATTAATGAATTTATGTGAAGAAACATGAAAATCAAGCATGATTGAGAAGCCATGAATTTCAGCCAGCCATGGGTTACTAGGGTTTTAAGGTGTTTTAGTTTAATTGGGTGTGAATTGGGATTTAGATGAAGTGGTATATGTGTTTAGTGAAGTGAAATTTCATGAAATTACATGGATTAGTAAGATGGCAAATTAGGGTTTATGAAAATTGGGGAAAATTGGGGATTTTGAGAATTATTGACCAGTTGATGTTTTAATGCTTAATTTTGGTAAATTAGTGTGTGTATACTTGTGATTTGATGAATGGAATTGAAAGAATTGGTAATGGTTGGAGTGTTGAATTCTGGACTAATGAGTCCAGCTAGGTTAACAAGCCATAAGTTGAATTGTGTTGCTCTACTTAGTGTGAAGTCAATTGGAGATGAAATTAGGATCATAATGCTACATTTTTTATGAAGAAACCTTGCCCAAAACCTGACCATAAGTTGGTCTAAAATTAGATTGAATCCAAAGTTAGTGCCTTGATTTTGGGCAGAATTGACCAAATGAATAGTATATGTTCAAATGGTCATAACTTTGTGTAGAGAGGTCCAAATGACCTGATTTTTTAAACCATTGAAAATCTTAGACATATTAGAACAACTTTCATGAAGAATAAAAGCCCAAATTCGGACCATAACCTAGTCAAATTGCTAACCAAATTTAGGTCACCAAAACTACCAAAACTAAAAACAGGCCCAGAAAATCTAGAAATGACCAATCCGGCCAGTTATGGTAAAAATGCCATAACTTGAGCTACAAAACTCCAAATGGATTGATTCAAAAAGGGAATTAAACTAGAAACATTAAGAAACAACTTTGATGAAGAAAGTTTAGCCAAATTTCCACTGTAGATTAGTCCAATAGAACAATAAACCTAAATGACTAAATCTGAAATTTTGGAATTTCATCTAATAGGCCTTGAATTGTAATTGGAAACTAATGAAAACAAATTTGTGACCCAAAATGTGATATGACCATGTGTTTAGAAATTGTATACCTATTAATTATGAAAAAGTCAACATTTTGAATGAATAGTAATGTGAATAGTAACTATAATAATATCAAATGCAAAGAACTCAACCCTTATGAGAATTTATTAGTAAAATTAAGTATGTAAAATTCAATTTATTGGATTAATTAGTAGAAATGACTTGGGTGAATATTGAAACACTTTAATTATGTGTTTCAGTTGATAAGGAGCCATCTTAGGAACAAGAAAAGTTTGGATCAATTCAAGACTAATTAAAGAGGTTTGTGCACAACAACTAACTCTCTTTTGTTTTTCAAATTGAATTTGGCATTGAATGAGTTGTGAAAATAGTTTATAGTCTCTATTATATTATTGAATACTTTGATTGACAAAAATTATGTGTTGCTAGCCCAATTTTGAGAAATTATTTGAATGAAATAAGAATGTGAATTGATGAATATTTTGATGCTTGGAAAATTATTGAAATGGTTTGAAATCACAGTTGTCATGACTATATGTTTGAATTCCTCACTAGCTTGCCTAGTGGGACGAATTAGATTTGTATTCCCTCTTTAGTTGAAGTGTTGAAATGTATGCCAATTGAGGACGAATTGAATGAGTACTCATAAACATGTGCTAGCTAGCCTTTGCATTTCCCATTAGCCTTTGGTTATTGGGACAAATTGGATAATCGTGTTATGATCAAAACTGTGTGACTTTTTGAAATTCTTGCTCTATGATTTATGAAATAAAATTTGGTTTATTTAAGTAGTTTTCTAGCTTTAAAAATAAAGCATGATTTTATATGTGTTAATATTTCAATTGATTTAATTTGGAAGATTGTGATTTATGTTGATGTGTAAATTATTATTATTTTTTTTAAGTTGTGCACCACTGAGTCTTTGGCTCAGCGATAGCTTGTTTACGCTGTCGCAAGTAAAGAGGCAGATAAAGCAGTAGAGTAGACTACTTATGGTGTGGAGTGATCAGCATTTTAGAGTCATTACCGGGTATATAGATTACACCCTTGTAAATTTTCATTTAATATATATGTATCTGTGAGTATGTATATAATAGACTTGAGCAGTTGTATAAAGATTTTGAAATTTTATTTTTGATCAGTGTAAATATTTGTAATGTAAACCTGTTATTTCTTATTAATGAAATGCTTAAGTTCTTTTGAATTTTTCAAATAATGAATTGCTATTTTTAATTGAGTTGATGGAATTGAATTGTGTTGAAATTACTGGAGTTATGGTTAAAATGTATATTGGGAGTGTTTTTAACAAAATTTAAAGAACTGTTTTCTCAAATTATAAACGGCACTCTACCAAAATGTTTGTAAAATTTTCAAAATCCCGAATTAATAAAAAATTTGACTCGTGACATAAACCATAATTAAAGGCTTTTAATAAGTATTTAACATTACCTTACAATTTAAAATGAATAGAAATTGGTTTAAAATCCCTTGTAGTATATTTAATGGGTTATCGGTAGGCAAAGTTCGGTAATTCATTAAGTATACTATGGGATCATGTTATGCTTTACAGAGGGGTAAGGTGTGACAGTTTCACATGAACTATTTATGTGCTCAATGCTTCTTGTTTGCTTTCTGAAATGTGAGGTTCAAAATGGCACACTAGGTTGACCAACACTCCACCCAAGAATGAGGGTATTAGAGCACTGACTGCCAACCCTGTTGTCAATAAGAGAGCAAGTAGAAGTGGAAGGGGAGAATCTTCAAAAGGTTCTAAAAGGTCCTTTGAAGTCTGTAGAGAGGCTACAAATGCACCAAAAACATTTGTAGATGCACGAAGGAGTTCTCATGGCTTTTTCCAATAGCATGAGAATCTTGAGCCTGCAGGCATGGGAAGAGCGGGAGAAGATAGTTTTATGGAGGGAGGAGATGAGTCAGAGTTTGTATCTCCTCCATGGCTAGTACCAGGGTATGGGTTTGGATATCAATATCCACAATAGGAAAGTTTTGGAAACCCTAGGTTTACGGGCTATCCCCAATATCCTCCTCTTATGCCCTACCCACCTTGCTTCTCACCATTCAACTCATATCCCATGTACCCTCCATAAAAGCACCCCTAAAGTTCTTCAACCACTATGGGAACTCAAAATCCCATGGAGGGAGTTATAAAAGAAAAAATACCACAACCACCCCCCCTCACAGCCCCTACAGTTCCTACACAAAGTAGTAGAGGTAAAGCAAAGATGATGAATTACTTAAAGCTGGATACACCCAAGTATAAGGAAGGAGATGATCCTTTTGAGTATGTTAAGGCAGTCAAAATGATAGCCAATGAATTGGACACCAATGACAGTAGGGCTATTCAAATGGCCTGCTTTGCCTTGAAATGTAGAAAGGCAAATGAATGGTACAAGATCTATGTTGCTGACAGGGTTGACAATATGATCTTATCTCAGTTTGTGGCAGAGTTTACCAATTAGGATTTTCTAGAAAGCTCAAGAGAATTAAAGGTGGTGGAGTTTGAGCAGTTAAGACAGACTACTGATATGAGTATTGATGAATATACCAATAAGTTTGTTGACCTTATGCAGTATGTAGGGCAAGAGTATGATAGTGATAAGAAGAAAGCAAAGAGGTACACTCGAAGGCTACACTCCAGATGCTCTTCATTGATTTTGGCTTCAAAAACCCATAGTTTCCATTCAATAGTAGAAGTTGCAAGAAAGATGGAAGCTGGGGCTATCATTGAAGGGAGTCCAGAGCTCAAAGTGGCAAGGGCTATACAGTCCACAATTCCCAAGGCTACAGATGCAGGGAGGTTTAGTCATTTGACCAAGATTGTCTATTCAACTAAAACTAAGAAGGATAAAGGAGGAAAGTTTAGCAAGAAGTAAAAAAGGAATAAGGTCTAGAGTAGAATAAAGTCTGGCCTTGGGCTAGGAAGCAGATCTAGCTTGGGATCAGATACCTCTAGTTTTATTAGATATGGGAAACCTCATTAAGAACCTTGTAGGTTTGGAACCTCCCAGTGCTATGGGTGTGGACAATAGGGGCACATGTCTAGGAAGTGTCCCAATATTGAAAGAGTGATTTCACAGTAACAGATCGGGTTAGGTAGTATGGCTCAACTAGCAACGAGACAAACTCTTGTGGTTTCCTTTTTGAGGAGGGGACAAGGCAGAGGGTGAGGATCTTCTTCCTGTATGGTAGGCTCATAAGGGAGGATTTTGATAGCACTGACTTAGATCTTTACCATAACACAACAAGAAGCCAATACCTCTAACATTGTAGTGTTAGGTAACCTTTATAATGGAAGTTTCAATGCATATGCATTGATTGATCCTAGTGCATCTCATTCTTTTGTTAGCCCTGAAGAAGTCCTAAGACTAGGTTTAGTAGTCTTGGGTCTACAATGTTTGTTTCTTCTTAATGTGCCCAAGTGTGATCCTTTAGAAATTGAGATGATATGTTATGCCTATCCAATGATGGTGGAGGAAAAATGCTTTTTAGCTGACCTGGTGATCCTAGAATTGAAGGATTTTGATGTCATTCTAGAGATGGGTTAGCTCTCAGCCAATTATGCTATCTTAAACTGTAGGAATAAGGTAGTAAGGTTTAGAAGACAAGATGGGTTAGAAGTAGTTTTTCTGGGAGGTCAGACATCATTTGTGAAAGGGATTATCTCTATTATACAAGCCAGAATGATGCTCCAAAAAGGATGTAAAGGGTTTCTAGCCCATGTTAGAAAGTTTGTGAAAAATAGAAGTTGGATAGAATAAGTTCTTAAGGTAAAAGAGTTTTTAGATTTGTTTCTAGAGGAACTACTTGGGTTACCACTCGAGAGGGAGATAGATTTTGAAATTGATTTAGTGTCTGGTTCTAGACCCATATCTATTCCTTCTTATAGGATATCTCCCATAGCATTGAGGGAGTTAAAGGAACAACTGTAGGAATTAGTGGATAAGGGGTTCATTTGACTAAGTACCTTTCCTTGGGGTGCTCCTGTATTATTTGTAAAGATGAAGGATGGATTCTTGAGGCTGTGCATTGATTATAAATAGTTGAATGAGGTCACTATAAAGAACAAGTACCCTCTGGCCCATATCGATGACTTGTTTGATTAACTAGCTGGAACTAGTTATTTTTCAAAGATAGATTTGAGATTTGGATATCACTAGTTAAGGATTAAGGAGACAAACATTTTGAAGCTGCCTTTCGAACCAGATATGGGCATCATGAGTTTCTTGTGATGCTATTTGGGTTAACCAATGCCCCAATTACATTCATGGATATCATGAATAGGGTGTTTAAGCCTTATTTGGATCACTTTGTGATCGTCTTTACTAATGACATATTAGTGTGTTCCAGAAGTCCCAAAAGGCATACACAGCATCTAATAATGGTTCTTTAGACATTGAGGGAGCATCAGTTGTATGCCAAGTTCTCTAAGTGTGGATTCTAGCTAAAGATTATATCTTTATTGGGACATGTAGTGTCAAAGAATGGAATAGAAATGGATCCTAAGAAGGTAGAAGCAGTAGTAAATTGGCCAAGGACAACTATAGTGATTGAGATCAAGAGTTTCTTAGGTTTGGGTGGCTATTATAGAAGATTCATACCTAATTTTTCCAAGATAGTTGTTCCAATGACTAGGTTAACTCAAAAAAATAAGAAGTTTGATTAGAGTGATGAATGTGAGAAGAGCTTTCAGAAGCTTAAAGGGTGTCTGATTTCAGCACCAGTGTTGGCTTTACCTATAGACAATGACGATTTCATAGTTTACTGCGATGCCTCCAGAGTTAGTTTGGGATGTGTTTTTATGCAGAATGTCAGACTAATAGCTTATGCTCGAGACAGTTGAAGAAGCATACAGCTAACTAACTCACTTATGACATAGAGATGCTATTATAGTTTTTACCTTAAAGATGTAGAGACATTATCTTTATGGAGCTAAATGTGAAATCTTCATAGACCATAAGAGTCTCTAGCACATCTTCAAGTAGAAAAAGTTAAATCTCTGAAAAAGGAGATAGCTAAAACTACTCAGTGATTATGATTGTATAATCTAGGACCATCGGAGAAAGACAAATATTGTTGTAGATGCCCTCAGCAAAAAATTATTTAGTAGTTTAGCTCATATATCCATAGAAAGGTGGCCTATCCTAAAGGAGTTGCACCAGTTGATGGGTGAAGGGTTATAGCTAGAGTTATTAGCTAAGGGTACCTGGATAGCTCAGATAAAGGTAACACTAGTGTACCTAAGGCAAATAGCAGAGAAACAGCATGAAGACCTTGAGTTAGTAAAGATAGCAGAAGTGATATAGAAAGGTAAGATTAGTGAGTTCAGTTTCAATGGGAAAGGAGTGTTAAGGTATGGGAATAGGTTGTGTATACCAAATGACATCGAACTCAAATGAGACATTAAGAGAGAAGCTCACAATGCGAGATATAGTGTGTACTCTGGAGCCATCAAAATGTATCAAGATTTAAAGAAGGTGTATCAATGGCCTTCTATGAAGAAGGAGATTGCACAATTTGTATCTACTTGTGAGTTCTGTTAAAGAGTGAAGCTGGAGCATCGAAAGCCAGTGGAAATGCTCAACTTATTACCTATTTTAGAGTGGAAATGGGAAAGTGTGATCATAAACTTTATTATGAGGTTACTAGTAGCCTCCAACAGACATGATTCGATATGGGTTATAATGGAAAAGTTGACCAAGACTTCTCACTTCGTTCCCATTAGAGCTAATTATTATGTGGATAAGTTGGCTCAGATGTACGTGGTAGAGATAATAAAGTTGCATGGAGCTTCAGTGGCGATAGTCTGTAACATCCCGAACCTTCGAATTATGAATAATACCATTTTTGGTCCGTGACACCCCGAACCTCTGAGTTATGAATAGTACCATTTTTGGTCCGTGACTAGTACTATTCAAAGACACCTTGAGGACCAAAAATAAAAAGAAAATTAATTGAGATAGACACAATAAAAATTCAAGTGACCCAAAAATATAAGGACTCACCGGGTATATTGTAAAAGAGGGATTATGACCCGATAAGGGGCATTTTGGTTAATTCACTTTAAGAGTTGATTTTTCACCAAAAGGTCAATTTAATTAAATAAAAATAAATTATTGAATTATGAAGAAATATTGAGGAAAATTTAGTGTAAATATAAAAAGAAAAGAAAGGAAATAAAATTGTAAGTTTTATGATATTTTTGACACAATTAAAATTTTTAATTGAAATAAACTAATTTTAGGAATAAATATATATAAAAGATAAGAAAAATTTAAAAGTCATTTCTTCCCTTTCTTTCCCATTTAGTTACCACCCACTCTCTCTCCTTCTCTCTTTCTTTCTTTCTTCTTCTTCCTTCTTTCTCCATTGACACCCATTCTCAAAACTCAATTCCTTGCTTTTCCTCTATGGGTTTTGCATCTAATTGGTAGAGAGCATCAAATTAATATTTGATTTAGAGATTAAAAGCAAGGGGCAATAAGAGATTAGAAGAAAATTGAAGATTTAGGGAGTTAGAAAGAAGTCATCAAGAGGTAAGTTCTTTAATGCTCATTTTGTTACACAAACCTTCAATTAAGTTAGGTTATGATGAAATTTCATAAGAAAATGAAAGGAAACATGCATGGAACCTAAACTAGGGTTTTGGCCAAATTGGAGAAAAATTAGGGTTTGATATATTTAAATGAAAATGATGATGAAATCAAGCTTAGTTGAAGTAGTATGCATGATTAGAGTAAAGAAATTTCATGAAATGTGTATAAATTTAATTATGGGAGATTAGGGTTTATGGGAAAATTGGAGTTTTTGTACTAGAGAGTGAAATTGGTGTGTGTAGTATTAAATTATGGTCATTTGAGGTTTATTTAGTTTGAATTGACATTGGGTTGATGAATGGAGGTAATGAAATGGTAGGATTAGGGAAAATTACAAACTTTGGTGTTTGAAAATTGAGAGTTTTGTGCTAGGAAGTGTCATTAATGTGTCAATGCTAAATTATAGTCCTTTTGGGTGAATTAAATGTGAATTGAGGTTGGTCAGAGGGAATAATTGAAAAAATGAAAAATTTAAACCTAGGGTAGAATTTGTACACTGAGTTCAGTGTGTTTGACAGCCCATAAATTGAGTTACGCAATTCCAATTGGGAGAAACCAATTGGAAATGAAACTTAAGACATAGGGTTAGAATTTTTGTGAAGATACCTTACCTCGAAAATGACCTTAAGCTATTCAAAATGAGCCTTGAACTTAGAGACAAAATTCTGGAACCTGTAGAATTTGACCATATGAACAGTAAACTTTGCATGGCCATAACTCTCTCTAGAAAACTCTGATTTAGGCGATTCTTGAACTGATGGAAACCTAAGACATAGTCGAACATTTCATATGAAGAACTTGAGGCCAAATTATGGACTTAACCCAATCAAATTGCTAAGCAAAGTTGAATCACCGAATCTGCAGAACTGTAGATTTACTATATGAACAGTAAAATTTGCCTGGCCATAACTCTCTCTAGAAAACTTCAATTTAAATGATTCTTGAACCAATGGAAACCTAAGACATAGTAGAAAATTTCATATGGACAAATATTAGACCAAATTATAGACTTAACTTGATCAAATTGCTGAACGAAGTTGAATCGATAAATCTACCAGACCTGAACCTGCAGGATGAACAGTGACGTGAACAGTAACCGTATTTTAGTCATAACTTGAGCTACACAGCTCTGAATTAGGCGATTCAAAAAGAAAAATAAATTTAAGACCTAAATGAACAATTTTCATGAAGAACACCTCACCAAATTATGACCGAAACTAGGTAAAAATTGGGTTCAAAGATTGGGGCACCAAGCTGTCCCAAAACCGAAATATTCTAAAATTTTCAAAGCTAAATTGGGATGCATTAGACATGCATGTAATGAGTTCTTGGCAGCAATTGAGATTGGTATTGAGGTATTCTATTTGTGTATTTTCAGTAGAAAAAGAAGTTGGAATGGATAAGGAGAAGTAGGTAACAAAGAAGGAGAATTATTGAAGGCATGTGCACAACTAACCTTTTTCTTTGTTTTAACTTTGTAAATGGATTTGAATGAGTTTATTTGAATGAGTTTGATTTGGAATGAGTTTATTTTGAATGAGGTATGGTTTTTCTCTTGCATTTGAGAAATTTGTGTGTTGCCACCCCTTTTATGGGTTTTATGATGATTTGAATATGTTATTGTTTTGCAAATGTGATTATTGATTTAGAAACTCTTGAAAGTTGTTTTGAAACCATAGTTAGCATGACAGTCCCTTCGGAACTCCGTAGTAGTAACGGCTAGTTGGGGTTTGATATTTGATATGATTATGTCTCCCATTAATAATGGTTAGTGGGGTAAGGCTACATGAGTACTCATTAGCTAGCTAGCCCTTCCCTCATTAATAATGGTTAGTGAGGTGGAGATTGCTTTGTCGTGGTGTACAACACGGCACTGATCATGAAATTTTGTGTCATGGCCTAAACTGTGTGTTGATGTTGGCAACACTAATGCTTTGTGAATTGTGATTTATGAAGTATGATTTCTCATTTGAAATGTTATTCCAATAAATAGCCTTTATGGACTTAGAACTATTGTGAAGTTTTCATACTTAAGAAAAATGTGATTTATTATACTTTGACAAATTGTGTTTTACCTTAAGTTTTAAAGTTATTAGTTGTGCACCATCGAGTGATATACTCAGCGATAACTTTTTTATGCTGACGCAGGTAACGGAAAGGAGAAGGCTAGCGAGTGAGAGACTTGAAAGCAGCATTTTGGTATTGTTTATGGGTATTTACGTTAGGTATACCCTTGTGATTCCTTTGGATGTATTTTGTACCTATATGTATGGATGTACGGATATTGAGCAGTTTGTGTTTAAAAGCAATGCATTGCTATCACATTTTGAGTTTGTAACTATTTTGTATTTTACTTTGAGACTTATGAAAATGTAACTTTTGCAATATTTAGTCTATCATTATTTTCAATGAATGTTTACATGGAATTTTAAGTATTCTCATGCAGTTTTCCACAAAAGAATTGATAAGATAAAAAGCTATGGTTTGTTTTAAAATCCTTTGTAGCATAACTAATGGGTTATCGGTAGTTGGAGTTTGGTAATTTATTAGGTATGCTACGGGAACATGTCGTACCTTATAAGGGATAAGGTATGTCTTTAAAAAGAGTTAGGCACTAGGTTAGACATTAGCATGACTTTTCATCCTTAGAAAGATGGACAATCAGAAAGGACCACACAGACTTTGGAGGATATGCTAAGAATGTGTGTACTTGACTTTGAAAGATCATGGAAAAAGTACCTTCCTCTAGTTAAGTTTGCTTACAATAACAATTATCACTCTAGCATTAGAATGTCATCATATAAAGCTCTGCATAGGAGAAAATATATGTCTTCTGTGTGTTGGGAAGAAGTAGGTGAAAGAGCCTTAGTAGGAATAGAGTTGGTGGAAATCACCAATCAAGCCATGCCTTTAATCCATGCAAGGTTGAAAACAGTAGCTAGTAGATAGAAAAGCTACGCAGATCTCTATAAAAGAGAAGTGGTTTTCTAGGAGAGGGACATGGCGCTTCTAAAGGTATCTCCAGTAAGGAGTGTTGTCCAATTTAGAAAGAGATGGCAAACTAGCTTTAAGAAATATTGGACCATATGAAGTGCTACAAAGGGTTGAACATGTGTCTTATAAGTTAGCTTTACCATTTGAAATGGAGAGAATCCATCTAGTGTTCCATATTTTTATGTTACGAAAGTATGTGTCAGATCCGAATAAGGTTATAAGTGAATCAAACATGATAATTTTGGAAGATCTTTCTAATGTTGAGCAACCTATTCAGATCATGGACACGTGATACACTTGTATTATATAAATGTTTTTAAGCACATTTGTATATTATTTCACAGCATTTAAATAAGCAATCTCGTGCAAAATCATTAATTTCATCAACTTTGTTAAATTCCATTGTCAAGCTCTAAATTCCATGTTTTCTGCATCATTTCAAGTGTTTGGATAAAGTTCCATGGCATAGGAGTGCAAAAGAAAGCTTGGAAAGTCCAAAGGAAAGAGAAGTGTTGCTGATACACTTTACACAGGTTGTGTCAGCAAAGCCATGGACCCGTGTAACATACTGCCAGGAGAAAACTAAAGGGCTACGGGACAAAATCAATGGGCTCCTTGATAGTATTGGGTGGACTAAATTTGCCCAACTCCAATTCCCTGCCTACTGGGATACCACACTGGAGTTCCTTGGGAGTTTCAAGGCCACCTTATGGCCCACTGACAGGGAGGACAAGGGCAAGATTGAGTTTTAGCTCCTTGGTGTCGACCAGGTAATGAACATGGACGAGTTTAATGCCATCTTTGGATTCGATAGCACCGGGCATCAGGAAATCTCTCAAAATCAGATGGTCTATAACAATGTTGACTTCTGATGTTCCATAGCCCCAAACATGGAAGTTTATAATTCCAGCAAGTCAAAATATACAGGTATCACCAGCCTTACCTTGCGGTGCATGCACCGGTTAGCCACCCACACCATCATGGGCCGCGGTGATAGCTTAGGTGTGGTGAACGCCAATGAGCTCTTCTTGTATGGTCACCAGGCAGCGTTGTAGCATGGGATTCTTCTTTTACAACCACTTTCACCACCTATCTCACCAGCTGATAGGGCATATAGTGGTTGGGGGCCTCATCACAGCTATTGCACTCCACTTCAGATTCGTTCTTGGACATCATAGGCTACGCTCCATCCTGAGCACCTCCAAGATTGACCAGACCATTTGCATATCCATGGAGATATGTAAGAAGGTCAGCAACACCTACTACCTAATCGATGCTGAAGGCAATGTCATCCCTAGGAGGGAAGAAGCACGAGAAAACCCCAGTGAACCTTTACAGGCCCAAGGGGAAGCCTAAGAGCCACTCCATCACAAGTCTCCCGCTGGAGTGCCTCCCTACACGCCACCACCAACGGACCCCATCATTGCATACCTTTAGTGCATGGAGAATATACTCAACAACAGAATGCAGGCACTCGAAGACAACCTCCAGGAAGCCCACAACAAGCTGGATATAATTATTGAGGGGCTTGATGAAGAAGGACCATCGTCACCATCAGAGACTTTTTAGAGTTAGGACTATAAGATAGGTTTTTTAATGTAAAAATTCATATACCTTAGTCCTAAACTGCACTCATAGGTATCTTTTACTTGCTTTTTGTCTAAAGTTTCAATCCTTAATACATAATATGCTTTTTCATAATTTTTGTGCTACCTTTTAATTTTGCATATTGTGTTGACATTGAGGACAATGTCAGATTTGAGTTTGGGGGTACAGATGTATTTCATGCATTGCATATCATTACATTGTTTAATTATATCCATATTATACTTGTGTGTCAAAATTCTAAAAATTTTTGAAATGAACCTTGAACTTGTGAAACTTAGAATTATAACCACAATTACTAGTAAGCTAATAATTGGACTCCATGGGATCAAGGAATGAACGTATCTGGATAGGAAAAAAGGGCTTTAATATGTTGCTTGTGAAAAGCCTAATCACCTTAGTTGAACTAGACTAGTTAAACCCCTTCATAACTATTAATTTGTCACATTAAACTTGTATAGTTAGGAGAAATTTTTTGAAATGCAGAAAAACCTAAAAATGCCTCACCAGCTCTAGAACATGTCTCTTGGACCTATCGAGGTGAAATCCTAGCATATACTTAATAAAGAGATGATTAAAGCATTCTTTGACATAGCCTTATTAATCCTCAACAACCCTAGTAAAATATATATATATATATATATATATATATATATATATATATATATATATATATATATATATATATATATATATATATATATATATATATATATCCCTTGTAGCCAATTTAAACCTATATTTTACCTGTATAAATTTCCTTATTTACCCATAAAAATTCACATAGCCCTTAGCCTAAACACCCACCTTATCCTTTTTAAGGAAGCCTACTGCACAAAGGATAGGTATATCAAGTGTAAAAGAAGACATAAGAAGAAGGTGTGAATTACCAAAAGGAGTGTGAGTGTGCATCAAAGAAAATCTTGCCTTTCCAACCCAACAAAAGCTTGGGGGAAAAGAGAGATACAAAAAAAAAAAATTTTTATATATATACACACACACACACACAAAAAGAGAGGTATGCTTAACACTATAAAGAACCCCCTTTTCCCATAAAAAATTAGCAGAATAAACTTGGTATACTTAGAACTTTGTGCATAAAAGCTACCCTCTTATTTGCATTCCTTAAGACCCTTCATTAGTAGCCAAATCATCACCCCTTAACCCCAATACAACCTCTCTAAATACCTTTTGATCTTTTGAAAATGTGTGCTACATTAGTCGGGATAGGGAATTGAGATGTGCTTATGGAGCTAGAATTGAACACTTCATCATAATTATCCATAATAGAGGCAAATTTGGGAAAGTATGTGTTTCTCAAATCTATTATGATAAAACAGGTTATTTGTGACTTATTAATAGGCTTGCATAGAGGAATAACTAGTTGAAACACCATGAAAGGGGGTGAAGTTCTAAGCAGGCAGCTATTGGAACCCCTATGCCTTGAAGGAGGGTAATTGGTATGAAGGATTAAAGGAGTTCAATTATGTGCTTATTGAATTTGGTTGTGTTCCTAAGTTATCCCCTAACTGTGTTCTAAGACAAGGTTTTGATTTGCTTAAGGACAAGCAAAAGTTTGAGTTTGAGGGTATTTGATACACTTATACTATACAGATGTTTTTAAGCACATTTGTATATTATTTCACAGAATTTAGATAAGTAATATCATGCATAATCATTAATTTCATCAACTTTTATAAATTCCATTGTCAAGCTCTAAATTCCATGTTTTTTGCATCATTTCAGGTGTTTGGTTGAAGTTCCACAGCATAGGAGTGCAAAAGAAAGGTTGGAAAGACCAAAGGAAAGAGAAGTGTTGCTGATACACTTTACACGAGTTGTGTATGCAAAGCCACGAACTCGTGTAAGGAGAACACTAAAGAGCCAAGGAAGAAACAAAGTACACGGGCTGTGTACCACAACCCGTGTAAACCATGAAGACCCTTATAAGTCTCTGCCTGGCCTGGATTGAAAAATTCTCTAAAGAGTAAAAGAACACAGGTTGTGTTCTTGGACCCGTGTAACTAACAATACCCTGTATAATCTCCTGTGCCAATATGAGATGCAGTCTTCGAAGCTCCAGTGAATTACGCGACCTTAGGTCGTGTAGTGACATATAGGCCGTGTATCAGTCGACAGCCAGTTTCCTGATTTAGTTCCAGCTCCAGTTTTTAACAGAGGAAGAGACTTCTAAAGCTGTGGGGAACTCTAAAAACCTAACCCTAGGCACTAAATATAAATAGAAGCAGCAAAAAGTAGAAAAGGGGATCCAGAGCCAGACAATAACACCTTCGTCATTTCTCATAGTTGCCTAAAAGAGTAGTGTATCAGTATCAAGGAGGAGCCTTCAGCTGGAGTTCCACCAGATCAAAGCTGCAGATTCTTTTCAGTTCTTTTGTTCTATTTCTTGTTCTTTTATTTTTTTTTATTATATTTGCTGAACTCACCATGAGTGACTAATTTCCATATTCTGGAATTAGGAGAGTAACGCTTGTAATCATTATTATGAACAAATATTGAGTTTTATTTATTGGATATGAGATTTATTCCTTGATTTAATTTCTTGCGATCTTAATGCATGCTATGTGTTGGTACCCACTTAGTATCGATTATAGGTATTAATTGAAGAACTGAAAGGTGAAGATTAATATTAGAAAATTAAGATTTTGAACCTAGGAAATTTGACCTAGAGATAGGTTGTAACCTTTGTGGAGTTCCGAAATTAATCATAGATATTTAAGGGTTTTGATTAGGGCTAATCACCAATGAAAGTAGGGTTTGGCTCTAATTGAAATACACCTTAGATACCTTGAGAGAGAATCTAAGATACTTTAGGATTAATTTCCATCAAGGCAAATGATTCTCAATCCAATAAATAGACAATATTACATCTATAATAAGGTTAAAGCGTGAAATCTTAATTCTGTAATTATTTCAAAATATGTTATTCCTTTTAAAGTTCATTACCCTCTTTATGCCATAGACAAATTTCACTCTCCATTTTATTCAATAGCCTAGACAACCAAAATCACTGTGTAGTTTGGTACTTACTAGTTAAATTTCTCGTGGGACGATACTTTACTCACTACTTTATTACTTGTTCGCGATTTGTGCACTTGCAGGGTTGAGAAACTAGCAAACAAGTTTTTGAGATGTATTTCATGCATTGCATATCATTGTAACACATAGATAATAAAGCTGAGGAATAAGGAGACACCTATGCTCAAAGTGTTATGGAACCGTCACAACATGGAAAAGTGCATGTGGGAAACTCGTGATTCCATGATACAATAATATCCCCACTTTTTCTAGGTATGTTATGTATGTTATGAATGTTATGTTATGCTTGTTACGTGCTTGTTTTAGCATTTGAGGATGAATGTTCTTAGGGAGGGGAGAATGTAACACCCATCATTTCTTGACATCGAAATTTCTATCACAGATAAAATATTCTTATGAATTCAAAGGCTCCACGGATAAGTTAATGGGAGTAGAAGTGTATGTATATATATATATATGTGTGTGTGTGTGTGTGTGTGTGTGTGTAATGTGTTCAAAACGCTTTTAAAAAATGAAAATGTTTTAACGGTTTTGACAAAAAAAAAGTTTTCAAGTGTGCCTTGGGCAGAAGGAACTTCAACAGCTGAATGATGGACTTTCGACAGCCGAAGTCCTTTTTATTATTTAAATCCTTTTTAGACAGAATGGACTCTGGTAGCTGGAATTGAGGCTTTCGATAGCCAAAAGTCCCTCGACAATAAGGGTATAAAAAGCAACCAAAGCTTGTTTTTTTGCCAAAACACTTGGGTTTTTCTCTCCTTCTCTCTCTCTCAATAGCTAAAGCATATAAGGAGCTTTTTGAAGAGATTTCCTTGCATTTTTCAAGATCTGGAGATCAATTCCTCCATAAGGAAGCTTGGGAGAGCAGATTCAAGCTTTGGACCTTTAGTTCTCTCACCTCGAAGCTCTAAGAAAAGAGGTAACTTTCTTTTTTTTTTGATCTAATAGGTAGATCCAAGCATGTTGATGAGAAATTAGGTATTATAACTTCAATTTCATGTGAAGTTGTGTTTAAGATGAGTTTTGGGTAGTTTATGCATGTTAGGGTTAGAGTTTTGTGATTTTATGTTGAAATTGCATGTTTATTATTAGTTTAGTCATGTTGAAGTGTTATGGGCCTTAAATGGCTAGTTTCCCTTAATGGATTTGAGGAATCCTTATTTATGTTATGTTAGTTTTAGGGAAAACCTAGGTTTTGTGTTCTCGGATGATGTATGTTGAAATTAAGCATGATTTCAAGTTGTTCTAGGACTAGATATCTGTATATATGTTTGGTTTATGTTTAGGAACTTTAGAATGAGTTTAGTCCATTTGGAGAGTTTTAATCTATAGGTTTTCAATTTAGGAATTCTAAAAATTCTCAGGTTTGGCTACTAAAAACCATAGTTTTGGCAACCGAAGCATGCAATTTCTTAGAAAATGTGGAAAATTTTTAGGTTCAGTAGTGGAAGCCTAAGACTTTGTCAGTCGCAGTCAACACTAGACTAAAAGGCCATCCAAAGCTTAATACTTCAGTAGCCAAAGTCTAGTACTTCAGCAGCCAAAGTAAGTTCTGCCTGATTTTTTCTCCCTTCTTTTCTAATGTTCCAAAACATGGTTTTATGGATCCCAAGGGTCTAGAATGAGATGTTTAAAGTGTGTATAGGATTTTAGATCCTTGCATAACTCTTTAGGGTCTGATGTTGTAGGATTGGAGGTGAGGGACTCTTGAAGTTAAGGATTCGAGAATAGCTACTGTTCGAGTTAGGAGGTTGATAGGCTACAAGAGATGAGTAATTCTACCCATAATAAATGTAATCTTTTTAAATTTAATTTCTGAGCATATTTATGCATCATGTCATATTTATTTAGGATGTATGTATCTAGAATACGAATATATTGCATATTTGTATATTTGTTATTGGTGCATTAATGGATGATGGATGACCCACTGACTCCCTCCATGTTATGACTGTCGCAAGGGATTTCGCGGTCGCCTGGACGATCACTCACCGAAGTGGGAAAAATGAGGAGTCGCCACCTTAGTTTTGAGGGAAACTAAAGAAAACCATTTGGGAAAATAAATTAAAAATGAAACCACTTCAAAACAGAGATTCTAGGTTCGGGGTCCGTAAACGGGTGGGGAAGGTGTTAGGCACCCCACCTCGTCCCTTAATAAGGGTAAATAGATTTAATTTTGCGTTCTTTATAAATTAGTTAAGAGGGCTCGAATGGGAATGTTAATCCTCTTTTTTAAAAGGAAATTTTGATCTTTCACTAAATTCGGATCACTCAGATACACAAGTAAATGAGACCTCCTTAGTGAATTGACGTTACAAATTTTTAGTTCTAAGATTATTTTGCGTACAGGTTAAGATTTAGTGTGAGAATCGGATAAGAACTCTCCTCCAATCTCTTTTAAGTTATTTATTGAAATTTTGGAGGGAGATCGGATAAGAACCCTCCTCCGATCTCCTCTAGACGTTTATTAAAACTTTTAAGTTGAAACCGGATAAGAACTCTCCTCCGATCTCTTTTTAACGTTTATTAAAATTTTGAGAGGAGATCGGATAAGAACCCTCCTCTGATCTCCTCTAGACATTTATCAAAATTTTTGAGTTGAGACCGGATAAGAACTCTCCTCCGATCTCTTTTTAACGTTTATTAAAATTTTGAGGGGAGATCGGATAAGAACTCTCCTCCGATCTCTTTTAGATTAACAGGAGCCTGAAAGGGACTTTTCTGATCTCCCGGATTTTAACTTCGGCTATATGACATAAGAGCCTAAAGCTAAGGATTCTGGCGTTCAAAGATGCTGGGGATAAGGCTTCTCGATACCTTTTGGCTAGATGGGGGTAACTAGGCTTGATTTACCGACCTTTCATGTATTCATTTTACCAATATCTATTAATGACCGATCTATTCTGTTTTGTTTATTTTGGTTTTATTCTACTTGATGACCTCTTTGTCGAATTGCTGTTTACGTCAGCCTAGTAGTTTGGCTATCTTCCTGACACGTTATTCGGGTTCTCTCTTTTAAAAGAGACTCCTAAGTTGCAGTTACCCACGTCTTGCCTGACCATTTACACGCTACTAGGAACCAAAAAAAAACTTGCATACAGAAATGACGAAGATTAATAAAACGACGGACTAATCAATAAAGAGATAACTCGAGAGTAACATTCTTTTGGGTCCTTTTGCACGAAATGAACTTGGAGAAAATCACATACTTAAGAAGAACAAAGAAAGTGCGAAAGATAAATATAAACATTTAGTAAAACAGCAATATGAGCTCTTACCTGTGAGGAGCCAAATCTACCGAAATAGCTACGAGGTGGCGAATAGAGATAAGACAGTGGATTGATAAGCCAGAGAGCTGACGCTCGTCGGGAAGTGAAGGGAGCTTAGCTAAAATATAATCAGATTAAGATAAAAGCCGAGTGGAATGAAGTTTTGCTTAGACAGTGGGAATGAAAACAGAGATGATAAAGGGCTCAAAGTGAGGGTGTGACCAGATAATGAACAAACTGGAAATGTAGAGTTCCAGTATTCAGAATCCTTTTCAAGAAACACTTCAGAAAACTAGTTTCAAAAGTTTTTCCAATCAACACTTCAAAGTAGCGGAATAACAAACTAAATGGAGTTTTCAGAGTTCTTCCGCTATAATAACAGCTTCTGTTTTTTTTGTCCGTCCCTTCAACAGTTTTTTTCATGCAGGTATTTATAGGAATCGGGCGCTCCCCGTGAAGGGTCAGGATTTATTTTGAGGGAGATGGAGGGTCAAGATTTCGAAGGACATGATCGGATGTCCAGGGATTAAAGAGAATCAAAATGAATGGCTGAGATCCCTCTTCAGAACGTTTGTCCTTTTCTTCTTTCAATCTGACGGTCCCAGATTTTCTTGTCCGAAACGATCTAAGGGTTAAGAGCGAAAGACGCTGGTATTGTCGTCTTCTCTCTTGATCCAAGGGTTCCGGGTTTGTCCTTACAAGTGAGATCAACGGTGGAGATTGGGATGTACAGGACTGTCATGACATATCCTGGCACCTATCGCTAAGTGCGATTCTTAGGCGTGTGCGGTGGAGATCTCGCTGCGACGCTTTAACTACCTCTACCGATTCTGACAACGGTTATTTGGGATTTGTCTTATTCCTTTTGTCTTCCGATCCTTCCTCTTTCTGATCTCTTTCACATGTTCTTTCCGATCTTTCATGCTGGTCTCCCATCTTCCGATCTATTATTCCGATCTTTCCCTTCCTTAGGTCCGGTCTGGTCAAAGCATTAATTGCCCCTCGATTCCGTAAGCTGCCGCTTTTCGCTCAGCAATAAATGCTCATTTTCCCCTATATATACCCCTGTTGACAGAGACATTTCCTTCATCTGATTTTCCTCTCTTCCTTCTTACTTTTCCTGTTCTAGCTACTCCGGTGGAAGTTCCGGCCATGATGGTGGTTTTTGATCTTTTTCCGATGGACTTCTTTACTCACCGACTGAAAATTTACGATCCCGGTGATCGAATGACCTTAACTGACGATGGTGAGAGAACTGGATTTGACCGATCTGTATTGCGGACCTTGGTTGTACCGATCTCGAGTCGCTCAACTGAGTTCATTCGGCTTCTCATCACATTGGGTGTTCCGACAATGCTTTCTCCACATTGGGTTCCGACAATACGCCTCGTTTGGTGAGACCCCTTTGGATCAGTCACAATGTGACATTCCGATCCCTAGAGATCGCCCAAATGATGTATTTTGTTTTCAATGTAATCCGATCTCTAGAGATCACAGAAATGATGTGATCCAATTTTAATGTAATCCGATCCCTAGAGATCGCCCAAATGATGTAATCCGATCTTTTGAAAATAAAGACTTTATTTTGTCGGTTATCATCTTATTTATTTTTGCATTGATTATTTTCCGATCTCTAATGTGATTATCCGATCTAGTTCTTTACCTGAATGACACTTAACTGATCCTTTATTCAAAATATTTAACTTATTATGCCGATCTCCAATTAACCGATCTCAGAACATTCGGATATTTGAGAGAAGTGTCAGAACAGCTGTCGAGTCCCACTAATCGATGCGCTGCCTAGAACCTCGAGAGCATTAAATGCTCGGACTAGTATAAATAGGGGTGGGAGGGTTAGCCAGTTGTTCTCTCATTCCATTTTCAATCCCCTGCTCACAACTTCGAAGTTCTCTCATTTTCTCAAGTTCTTCCGACGCCGATCAGACTCCGGTAAGGGCTTTGATCTTCTTTTTTAGTTTAAGTTCTTTATTCCTTTTGAAAATGAGCGGTGCCGAAGGTCAGAGAGCGGCGAGCCCTCCTTCCATTCAGTTTTCATGGTCGTCCGATGTAGAAGAGGTAGTCGGGCCAAGCACGCAAACCGAACCCCCTAGGGTCTCCGCTCCAGCTCGGGGGCGGATTATACCATCAAGGCGTGCACCTGTTTCAGGGAGGGAGACTCTCCCTATAGATGAGCTACCGTCGGTTCTTCGAGTATCCGATCTGCAATCGTTTAGCCAAGAATACAACATTTGGCCTGATTCATACGAGCTAATCAAGTGCCACGGCGATCTTCGTGTCGATCACTCCTTTGAAGAGAATGACATGATTATGGTGTACGAGGAACAGTTAAAGGCCGGTCTTCGGTTCCTTCTAGATGACTTCTATAAGGAGGTCCTAAAACTTCACCGAGCATGCATTGCTCAAATTCACCCTAACTCGTGGCGTATCTTGGTAGCCTTCCGAGGTCTATGCCGTGCTAAGGGAATCAGACCTACGGCTAAGGTGTTCGCCGAGCTGCACAGACTAACTCGCCGAAAGGATGACGAACACTGGTTCTTTCAGGCGAAGCCTCATTGCGGGCTCTTTTCCGATCTGCCCTCATCCCTTAAGAATTGGAAGAACCGTTTCTTCATTCTGAGGAGCAAAGATCCGAGCTGCTTTGAGGACTTCCCCCGTAGCTGGTGGTACCAGGGGCCTTTGCTTCCGAAGCATATTACCCTGAACCAGGAAGAAAGCTTAGTAGTGATGGATCTGAAGAGTCTGGCCGCTACTCAAAAGTATTCTTGTTTGGATGCGGTGACTGCCGAGTTGCACCATTGGACTATTCAACTGCTCACCGGCCAAGACCGCGAACTTCCGCTCTCTGACCTCGGCATTGGTATTTTCTATATCTTAGCTCTTAGGACCTTAGCGATCTCACTGACCTTTTCTTTGTGCAGGTATGGCGGGTGGTGAGGGTTCTAGGAAACGGAAGAAGGACAAAGAGATCTCCCAGAGAATAAAAGAGATGAAGCGTTCGGAAATGCTTCGAACACCTGGTCATGAATCTGGGGAAGTACAAGGGGACCCGCCTCCACCTTCGGATCTGCCGACTGCTGAAGCTGTCCGATCTCCTCCTAGATTGGAAGAGCAGCCTCTGGCTCTTCCAGTTGTTCCAAGCACAGAGAGGGGTCCTTCTCAATCTTCTGGGAGGACCTCTTCTCATGGCGCTCAAAAGCTAATCTAGTCCCTGAAGAATAACCTGATCGTTTCGGGATAACCCCTGTTTTGCCCATGTTTTGGGGTCTTCAATCTTTCTTCTGGGAGGATCGGACGATGCACTATCCTCGAACAGACTTGATTATATCTTTTCTTATTCCATGAGCCTGAACGTGGAGTGCCTGGTGAATCAGACCATGGTTTGGGAGAAGGTTCAGCGTCTGGGCAAGGAGATCGGGAAGAAAAATCAGGAAGTGGCTTCCCTCCGATCTCAACTCTCATCCGCTCAAGATTATATATCTCAAGTTGAGGGGCGAGCAAAGTTTTATGAGGACAGGGTGGCCGAACTGAATCTTGTTCTGGATGAAAGGAATCGGGCTCTCGGAGAAGTCCAGGCGCTACAGGCCAACGAAGCTGCTTAGGTCGCCCAACTCATCGAAGAGCTTAAAGAGAAAGACGGGGAGCTTAAGGAGAAAGATGAAGAGATGGTGACGGGAATTGCCGGGGCCTACGTGAATGCTCACAAGGACCTCTTGGCCGAACTCCAGAAGCGTTACCCGAGGGAGGACTTCTCTTGGATGGCCGACCTGGCTCCTGAGGGCGACGATGAGGACAGTGAGGAGGAAGCTGAGGGTGGGAGAGAGAGTGAACAAAATGTAAATCAGGCTGGGGGTAACCCTCCAGCCGAATAGCTTGTAAAAAAAAATGAAATGAAATGGGCTCTCTTTTGTTCAATGAATGGATTTGATTGGAAAATCTCTGAATTGCCTAAGTATTTGATTGTATGAGCATAGCGAAACAAGAACTAAATGCAATTATTAATCTAAGTATAAGAGATCGGAAAGCACAATAAGCATGAGATCGGTGGGGAAGAAATGCTGAATGGGACTTGATTAAAATTGAAAATTTAACTAACACTTAAAATTGGAATCCTTATTAAACCGAACCAAAACCTTAACTCTTAAACTTTCGAAAGGGAGATCGGCAATAAAACTGGTAAGAAAAGATCTAGTGCCAGTTCATTTATCAGGAATATACTTGACGGGTCCTGAGTTTCGATAATGGGTTTGAGAGATCGGTGAGCGACAGACTAGTAAAGCTTTAACTGATGCGAGAACGTAACAACTTGATTTAATTCTTTGCGGGGAGAGATTGGAATTGTGACAGCCAATCAAAGAGGGATCGGAAATGTGATTAGCTGTCCGAAGGAGACTTAGTACCGGGGATCGGTTTCAAAGTTTTATTGATTTTGGGGATCGGCCAAAATATGGTGTCGACAATGACTATGTTATATTATGTATGTTATGGATCTATAAAAATCCAAGGGGAGATCTTTGCATGACATATGTTATGTTTAAGCAAAAGTCCTGAGGAGCCTCTGTTTGAGTCAGGCACAATGGATTCCGGGAGTCATTGGTGACAAGTCTATCATACATGAAATGTTTATGATTGGAAAACCAATTTGGATGATGCATAGCATATGTATGAAATGAAAGAGATAAATTAATGTTGGTTAATTTACTCACTGAGCTTGTGTAAGCTTACCCCTTTTCCCTAACCCCTAGGTGCAACAGGAGTAGTTTTAGCGCTTTTCTTTATGTATGATGTATGTAACATCCTCACTTTAGCTAGTCCGTACAGTCTACTGTTTCGGTGATCGGTGTCGGTCCGGACAGCTAGAATGTATGGAAAAATATTTAAACTAAAGTGAGGGACTATAATTAACTCAAATATTAATAAGAAAAATTTAGCAAAAATTTTAGAAATAAAATACAACCAAGTTAAATGAGCCGGTGCCCTAGCGATGGGTAACCTAGTGAGAAGTTGCGGTTCTCGCAACTAGGAGCCCTAGACCCGGGAGAAAAATTATAAAATAATTTTTGGGACTCCAGAGAAGGGTTATTGAGGTTCTTATGGCATTAGAATGCCAAGAAAATACTTAGAAAAATTTTTCAATCGGTACAGACAATTTTGGCCCGTTAAGCCAAACGAAGGGCATTTTGGTCATTTCGCCTTCAGAGGTGATTTTTGGCCGACTTGTCCAGTTAAGTAAATAACTATTATGACATAAAATGTGAATAAATATTACTAAAAGTTGAATTGAAAATGAGTAGAAAAGAAAAGAAAAAAAAATGAATTAAATGGGAATTTATGACATCACATGATGTCATTAGTGTGCCTTCACCCACTCAAGTGTTGACACATGGCATAAATATGTTTAAAAAGACAAAATGGGCTGAAAAATGAGAGAAAGAAATCAGATTTCCATTTCCTCTTCTTCCTTGCCGTAAACCAATTTTCCCTAACCTCCATGGACAAGCTTTTTCAAGCTTGATTTTCCCTAGCTTCCACACCATAAAAGCCCTAGTTGTCTTCACAAAAAAAATCACCCCACACCATGAGGAAGCTTTGGGCAGCAAAATCTTGAAGAAAAATTAAAGTTTTGGTTGGCTTGGATTTGAGCTAAAAGAGGTTAGTGACCAAAACCTTAAATTTAAATTCAATTCCATGTTTAAGCATTATATTGGTGATTAAATGACAAAGAAACTTGATGAAAGACATTGGTATGCCATCCCTTATTTTTGGCAGCCATGGTTAAGGTTTGATGGTGTTGAGTTTAATGAAGTTAAAAGGGTATTGGGGCTGCCCACAATGTGTATTTGCTAAGTAGATTGAAGAAATAAAGTGAAAATGCAAGTTTGATAATGTTGAGTTAGGGTTTGGAGGGGGGAAAAATGAGACTTTGATCTTGTGATGATAGAAGTAGGTTTTAATGGTCAATTAGTGACCATTTGGTTTGGTTTGAACCAGAAATGAAGTGAATTGGGTTGTGGGATTTGAGGTTGGAGTGGCTGCCTTGGGTGACCTGCAGGTGTGGCTGTGAGTCCAGCCTGTTTGGACAGCCATAACTTGAATTGTAGAGGTTCAATTGGCATTTGGCCAATTGGACATAAAACTAGACACATAATGGCGCAACTTTGATGAAGAAACCATGCCCAGAAAACCAAACCAACTTGACCAAAAGCTTGCCCTAATTCGGGTGACCTGCACTCTACCTGGGCAAAATGACCAAATAAACAGTGTTTTGTCATTTGGCCATAACTCAATGTAGAAGGGTCTAATTGACCTGAAATTTTACCAGAAACAAGTTGACATATAGACCAACAACTTTCATGAAGAAACCTGACCCAAATTATGATCATAACCTAGTCAAATTGCCAACCAAACTTGAGACCCCAAATCTGGCAGAATCAGTTTTGCCCAGAATTTTGGAATCTGCCCAATCCGGCCAGTTATGGTGTTTAGGCCATAACTTGAGCTACAAAACTCCAAATGGAGTGATTCAAAAAAAGAAATTCATCTAGATAAAATAAGGAACAACTTTCATGTTGATCACTTTTCCAAAATACCACAACAAAGGTGACTAATGGAACAGTAAAGTTAAAGCATGAAAACTGAAAATTTTGTCTAATTATCATTAAGCTTAGAGATGGTGTTGGCAACCAATACCAACAAGTTTAAAATGTAAAATGTGGTATGTTGATGATATTTAACCTAATTTACCTATTTTCAATGCAAAAGTCAACATTTTGGTTGACTAATGAAATGAATAGTAATCATTAAAATTTCAATTTCAAAGAATTACACAAATTAAAAGTGTTAAATGCCCTAGTAGTCCTAATGTGATTGGTTTGGATAGGTTGGCATGCCAATAGGGTTCTGTTAGCAGTACTGCATATGGCTTCATGCCGTTCTGTATTACATGGCATCCCATGCCATTCTGTAACATAATAGCCTTTGGCTATGATAGTGAGTTGTTATACTTGGGTTTAAGCCCCGATAATTATTACAGCTTATTAGCTGTTCTGTTGCACACCGGGAGACACAATATGACCGATGGTGTGATGGTCCGAGGTACTTAGTACCCTGTAACACCCCAAAGTTCGGTAGTGCGTTCTGCTGTTCCGGTGACCAGTGCTGTCCGGACAGCTAGGATGCCTAGAACTACACTTTGACACGAGGGAGGAGACATAAAATAATGAAATACAAGAAAAGAAAATACAAGAAAAACAAAGGAAAAATAATAGCAAAGAAATGTGATCAAGTTAAGCGAGCCGGGAAACCTAGCGATGGGTGATCATG
Source organism: Hevea brasiliensis (assembly GCF_030052815.1). NCBI lineage: Eukaryota > Viridiplantae > Streptophyta > Magnoliopsida > Malpighiales > Euphorbiaceae > Hevea > Hevea brasiliensis. The sequence continues at coordinate 36,999,803 of NC_079503.1, read as the reverse complement.
ACCGGAAGTCACGGCGTGGACCGTTGGATCGCCTCGGATCATGGGAACCTCAGAAACATTTTTAGGACTCAAATAGAACCTTATTGAAGAATAAATATCATGAAAAAGATCAAAGAAAAATTAAATAATTAGTACAAAGAAAAGTGAGAAATCGAAAAACAAACAAAATACGGTGTTACCGAAAAATCGAACGAATCTAACAGGGCATTATGGTCATTTGACATCCCGAAGTGTCTTTTGACCTAAATGTCCATTAAAAATAAATAGTATTACACTTAGAAAATAAAATGAAAAATTAGTTTAGTGGTACCTAAAGTAAATAGCTAAAATCATGGGTTAAATGTGGAATAAGTGGGAGTTAAGTTTATAAAATGATTAAATTTGTGAGTGGACCACTAATGCATAAATTAAATACATAATAGGGCAGCTGTAACTCCACTAAATCAGCAGAAATAGTCATCTTCTCCAAAACAACCAAAGTTGCCGAATTGAGAGGAAATGAAAAACACCATGGCCATTTTTCATGCAAGCTCTCTTAACCTCCCATTTTCAACTCTAATCCTTTAAGTTCCTTCACAAAAAATGGTCTACACACCACAAGGAAGATATTGATACCAATTTTGAGAAGTTTGGTGAAGGTTTAGCAAGTTACAATTAAAGGTAAGTTTGCATTTTTGAGAAATTCTTTGTTAAAGTTTATGTTCATGTTATGGGTGTTAGTTTGGTGAAGGAAAATTTTGAGTTTGAAGGGTTATTGTTGTTTTCATTTTGGACAGCCATGAGTCACGTTTTTGATGAGGTATTTGTGCATATAATTGATGAGAAATAATGTTAATCATGGTGATTTAGTAACTTAGTGAATTATTTCATGTTTATATGGTGAATTATGCACTTTGATGGGAATTGGTATATGGGACGGCAATGTGATGTTGAAGAATGGTTTGTGGCAGCTTGTGGACACTTGAGTAATGGTATATATTGAAGGAAGTGTGGGCAGAATATTGACCTAGAAGGATTGATGATATGTATGTAAATTAACATTGTAAGGTGTATGTAAAGTTTGTAATGTTTTGGTGTGTTTGTAATGGTACTTAGAAATTGTAATTGTGAATGATATTTGGTGTGTTGAGGGTGATTGGAATCTGCCCAAAATAATGCTAATGTAATGTAGAAAATGCTTTTGGTAATGTGCCAAAACAGTTTGGTAGGTAAGTAAACAAATGGCAAAGGTAAGTGTGTGTTTGAAGTTGGGGTGTGAAATGCATATTGAGGGCAGTGTATATTTTAGCCTATAACCTTGAATGTGTAACCTCAATTGGTATGAGACCAATTTGAGGTGAAACTAGGCACAAAATGTGCCAACTTTCATTGAGAAACCATGCTAAAATTCTGCTTGCAAGGTGACCTATAATTATGTCCTATTCGGATTAGGTGCAATTAGGACCTGTAAAATGACCTATTGGGCAGCAGTGAGTGTTTAGGCCATAACTCACTCAAACCAGTCCAATTGACCTGAAATTTTAACCAAGAATAGTTAAGACCCATACCTACAAGTCTTATGAGGACACCAAAGCCCAGAAATGACCATAAGCAAGTCAAACAACTTGCACAAGTTCGGGTCCAAAACTGGCCGAACTGAATTGACAAATTTGAACTAAAATTGACATAAAATGTTACCATTAGACAATCAATAGTGTAATGACCATAACTTGGTCTACTTAACTCGGATTGACCTGAAATTTTGCCCCGCGTGCAATAAGACCTAGATCTACAAGTTTGTAGTTTCGACCGAGACCCGAAAACCGAGGAAACTAGATCGTCCGGTTAGGTCAAACCGGTGTCGGAATCCAAAGAATTTGCATTAAAGTGCACTAAGCAAGGAAATGACTTTGGTAAAACATACCAAACCTAAAACCCTATCGAATGTGACATATTAACGACACTAAAACCTAATTTACCTAAAACGCAATGAGGATTGGTATATTAGGTGATTAAGTGAATAATTGAGTTCAGTGCATTATTTACCAAACACCATCGATAGAGACAGTTTAATTTAGCACTGAAACACTTCAAATTGTGTTTCTCAGTTAACAAAGACTCAGGAAAAGGGAAGGAAACACTGAGTCCAGACCAGGAGACAGTCATAAGAGGTTTGTGCACAACTAGTTTTTAACTGATTTTGTTCTGAATATTTTATATGATTAAATGACATATTTTCTTATGAACTATGTTTAACAGGCATTGGATTTAATTCAATGATTATTGAAATTGCTATAGTATGTATGAATTTATCTTTGTGAAATGTTATTTCCACAAGTATTAAGCATTGTTATGGATTGAATAAATTATGTTTCAGAAAATTGTGATATAACATGTTTTGAATTGTGATGGTAATTTTCATGGAAAAATGCAAACTTATGATTTGAATTGTGTTGAGCATAAAAATTATTAGATATTGGAATTGACTTTGAATCGAATTATATTGTGATTTATGCTCACTAAAAGGATTGTGATGTTGTTTTATATCTCACTATAGATGCTTGACTAGGTTATTACCCGTCTCTCTCATTTGTTGAGAAGATAATGGAGTGAGTTGTGTTTTGATTACCATGGTACGTGCACAGGCTTAGATTTTCCTCTGATTTGAGGTTAGATCTAAGTTTATTTTATCGTTATGGCCCTTGCGGAAGATTCATTATTGTGATGGTACTGTGCACGATGATTCGACCTCCCCGACCATAGGGAGTTAGAATCGGTCGACCTCCCGACCATAGGGAGTTAGAATCACATCGAATATGGCCCTTTCGGATTAGTCTTGCATAGTTAGTGAGATAAAGATTGATTTTTGAGATACAACATGGTTTTTGAGATGCATAATGACTTTTGAGATACAGTATGATTTTTGAGATACAAAATGATTTTGAGATACAGAATGGCTTTGGAATGGTGATTTCAATTATGGTTTGTGTGTAATTGATTTTGTTGGAATTACTTAAATGAATAGTCATGATTTGATAAATTGAATTTTGTGCTCCAAGTCATTTATACAAATGATTTACATTATTGGCAATGAATATTTTGAGTTGTGAAATTTGATCAGTATTCAGATTCTCAAATTATTTACTGTAAAATTTGTCAATGTATATTGTATTATGTTTTAAATTATAGTTGTGCACCATTGAGTTCACCACTCAGCGATAGCTTTGCATGCTGTTGCAGGTAAGAAGAGCATAGAGCAGTGATTAAGTTGCTTTGAGGACACTTTCAGATAAGCTCCAGGTATATCATAGGTATACCCATGTACATAGGTTTTGATGTATGCATGTAATAATATGTATGTAAATTATTTGAGCAGTTGTATAAAAACTCTTGTAAAATATTTTGGTATGTAATTAAATGTAAATTATCGTGAATGTAAATCTGAGATTTCATTTACTTAAATAGTTTTGTATTATATTTCTTGTATCTCAGTCTTTGAAAAATCACTATGGATTTGAATTGAGAAATATGTTGTGTTGAGAAATATATTGGAGTTGAGATTTGCAAATACATATTGAAGTGCTTTTTACAGTTTTCAAGAACTGCTGTTTATCCAAAATACAGATGGCACTCTGCCAAAATTTTCTGAAACTCCAATTAAGTCAAATGTGTCGCTTTATCACTTGATTCAAAAAGGTTTTTAACACTGTAAATAGTGCTCACCATCAGAAAAGAAGTAAGAAAAGTTTTGAAAATCCCTTGTAGTGTATTTAATGGGTTATCAGTAGACGGAGTTGGTAATTCATTAGGTATACTACGGGATCATGTTATGCCTTACAGAGGGGTAGGGTGTGACATGTTTTAGTGGTATCAGAGCAATGGTTTTAAAGTGAATTTCGAATTGTGAATTTGAAATCTTTTTGTCGGTAACAACAACTGCTCAAATGTTTGATACATATAATACATTTACATCATAAATGTGAACTAATGGAGAGGAATCTCCTTGTGTTGGTTGTACAGGAATAGAAAATTCTGTGAGAAAAGTGGAAGAGAAGAATGAGATAATAGAACAGTCTGTGATGGCAGAAGAACAAGTTGAGGCCCCAGCTCCACAAAATGTCGAAGGCCTGACTGCACTGCTTTACTGTACAAATTATCGCACAAATGGCCCAAAGAAATGGCCACTTTCTTCCAACAAATGGTGATAATGTCACCCAAGCCCAAGTCTGCACTCCAACCCCTACACGGGCAGTGTGAAATGGAAAAGAGGGAGAAACCTATGGGTCAGAGCTCGAACAGTAATTTGAGAAAGAGAAAAGAATTTGAGGAACCCCGAGCTCAAGGATATGATAGAGGTGGATCAGTAAGACAGAGACCATCAAGGTCCAGTCGTCGAACAACTAGAAGTTCCTACCCTTCCCGCCAATGTGAAACTTGTAGAAGATATCATGGTGGGATATGCTATAAGGCATCTGGAGCCTGCTACAATTGTGGAAAACTTGGACACTTTGCTAAAGATTGTACTAAACCACCTCGATCTGCTCTCCTGATTTCACGCATCACAATGAGTCAAGATAGAAATAGAGTTGGTACTCCTCACCACTATAACACAGTGAATCAACCCGAATATAGTAGCGCACCAGTCAGAGCGTCCACTATGCGCCAAGGAGAAAGAGCAGAAGCTTCGGATGTAGCTGCTGGTAAGTTTTTAATTTTTGAAGGAAACAATTAGTTATTATTTGATCCCAGCACTACTTAGTTGTGTGTTAGTACTAGAACTATATGTTTTGTTGCTATTCCTTTCCAAGGGGAATAAATTTGATGCGTTAGTGACTAGTCTTTTAGAATCAAAACTACAATAACAAGTATGATTGACATTAATCTTGGAAGAATTGCTAGCTAAAAGTATTTTCTAACATACCATAAACTATAAAGCTAATAGGCAAGCCTACTTAATGTAAGGCAAGAGGACCTAAAAGTAAGTTACAAGAATAGAATCGCTCTAGATGAGGGCAAAGATATTACTGTTAGTAATTATTAATGGATATTGTAATTAGAATCGGTTTAGGATATTAGTGGATTCGAGAAAGATAAGATGTTAGGAAACCTAGTCCATGAGGTTATAACGTAGTGACTATATAATGCTCTCAATGTTTGTATTGTAAGCTGCAGATTACAGTACCGACACGGGATTATTGTGTAGAGCTACGTGCTTCCTCGTGGTACAATAAATTAAGAATATTTGTAAGTAATCTATAAATTGATATAGTTGCACCTGAATAGAGTACTAGTACTGGAAATAAATGTGAAAATTTTAGTCAGAAATTTAAGACTTCAGAACTAGCCTATCAAACGACTACACTTGTAAGGTAGCTAGAGTCAGTGACTCGGTTACATTAATGTGAATTACACTACAAGAATTGCTATAAGCTTAGAGATATCAAGATTACTTATCATCCTCGACGGATGGACAATCGAAACAAGTTATTCGTAAATTTTGAAAGTCATTGAGTTTCTATAAATAATGAAATGAAATGATAATAATAACTCAGAAATGTAATAAACCCTCGAGAATATATGAGAACTTACGTCCTTGAATCCGAGGGAAAATGGGACAGATACCTTCCACTAACAGAATTTGTATACAATAATAAGTATCGAGCTAGCATACAAATGACACCCTATGAAACACTGTAAGGGAACGAATAACTATGGATTTTGTGATGAGACTTCTGAAGACACAGAATAGTCATGATGCAGTACGGGTTATAGTTGATAGACTAACCAAGTCTACTCACTTTTTGCCATTCTAAATGGACTACAGTTGGAGAGATTGGCCAGATTGTACATATATGAAATTGTAAAATTGCATGGAGTGCCAGTATCGATTATATCTTATAGAGATCCTTTGTTCACTTCTAGATTAGGGTAGTCTTGAGAGAGCCCTAGGAACTAGATTGAACTTCAAGACAAAGATTCCACCCACGCATGGATGGCCAACCTGAAAGAGTTATTCAGATATTGGAGGATATGCTACGAGCTTGTGTGATTGAATTTGAAGGTAGTTGGGATACACACTTGCCTTTGATTGAGTTTGCTTATAACAACAGCTACCAATCAAGCATTGGGATGCCTCCATATGAAGCTTTGTATGGCGTAAAGTGCGAACTCCCTATGTTGGGATGAAATTGGTGAAAGAAAGATGATTGGGCCAGAAATTGTTCAGCAGACATAGGAAAAGATCAAATTGATCAGAGATAGACTCAAGGCTGCGTCAGACCGTCAGAAGTCCTATGTTGATCTGAAGAGAAGAGATATTGAGTATGCAATGGGTGATAAGGTATTCCTCAAAGTTTCTCCTTGGAAGAGGATTATGAGATTAAACTGAGTCCTCGTTTCATCGGACCATATGAAGTTCTGGAAAGAGTGGGTCCTCTGGCATATCGGTTAGCATTACCTCTAGAATTAGTAAGGATACACAGTGTCTTCTATGTGTCCATGTTAAGGAGGTACAGATCGACCCATCTCATGTACTTGTCGATTGAAGAGATTGAAGTAAATCCGGACCTCTCATATGAGGAAGATAAAAATTCGCTTATGAGGTGAAACAAATTGAGAAACAAACAGATACAATGGTTAAAGTCTTTGTGGAACCATCATTCAGGCCAGGAAGCAACTTGGGAACGTGAAGAGGATATGAGGAGACAACACCCACAGCTGTTTAGAGACTATTGCCAGGTAAAATTTCGTGGACGAAATTTATTTAAGGGGGGGGAGAATTGTAACACCCCAAAGTTCGGTAGTGCGTTCTCATTGCTCCGGTGACTGATCTTTGTCCTGGACAGCTAGGATGCCTAGAACTACACTTTGACACGAGGAGGAGACATAAAATAATGAAATACAAGAAAAGAAAATACAAGAAAAACAAAGGAAAAATAATAGCAAAGAAATGTGATCAAGTTAAGCGGCCGAAACCTAGCGATGGGTGATCAGACCGAAGTCACGGCGTGGACCGTTGATCGCCTCGGATCATGGAACCCTGGAAAACATTTTTAGGACTCAAATAGAACCTTATTGAAGAATAAATATCATGAAAAAGATCAAAGAAAAATTAAATAATTAGTACAAAGAAAAGTGAGAAATCGAAAAACAGACAAAATACGGTGTTACCGAAAAATCGGGAACGTAACCCGAACAGGGGCATTATGGTCATTTGACATCCCGAAGTGTCTTTTGACCTAAATGTCCATTAAAAATAAATAGTATTACACTTAGAAAATAAAATGAAAAATTAGTTTAGTGGTACCTAAAGTAAATAGCTAAAATCATGGGTTAAATGTGGAATAAGTGGGAGTTAAGTTTATAAAATGATTAAATTTGTGAGTGGACCACTAATGCATAAATTAAATACATAATAGGGCAGCTGTAACTCCACTAAATCAGCAGAAATAGTCATCTTCTCCAAAACAACCAAAGTTGCCGAATTGAGAGCAAATGAAAAACACCATGGCCATTTTTCATGCAAGCTCTCTTAACCTCCCATTTTCAACTCTAATCCTTTAAGTTCCTTCACAAAAAATGGTCTACACACCACAAGGAAGATATTGATACCAATTTTGAGAAGTTTGGTGAAGGTTTAGCAAGTTACAATTAAAGGTAAGTTTGCATTTTTGAGAAATTCTTTGTTAAAGTTTATGTTCATGTTATGGGTGTTAGTTTGGTGAAGGAAAATTTTGAGTTTGAAGGGTTATTGTTGTTTTCATTTTGGACAGCCATGAGTCACGTTTTTGATGAGGTATTTGTGCATATAATTGATGAGAAATAATGTTAATCATGGTGATTTAGTAACTTAGTGAATTATTTCATGTTTATATGGTGAATTATGCACTTTGATGGGAATTGGTATATGGTTTGTGGCAGCTTGTGGACACTTGAGTAATGGTATATATTGAAGGAAGTGTGGGCAGAATATTGACCTAGAAGGATTGATGATATGTATGTAAATTAACATTGTAAGGTGTATGTAAAGTTTGTAATGTTTTGGTGTGTTTGTAATGGTACTTAGAAATTGTAATTGTGAATGATATTTGGTGTGTTGAGGGTGATTGGAATCTGCCCAAAATAATGCTAATGTAATGTAGAAAATGCTTTTGGTAATGTGCCAAAACAGTTTGGTAGGTAAGTAAACAAATGGCAAAGGTAAGTGTGTGTTTGAAGTTGGGGTGTGAAATGCATATTGAGGGCAGTGTATATTTTAGCCTATAACCTTGAATGTGTAACCTCAATTGGTATGAGACCAATTTGAGGTGAAACTAGGCACAAAATGTGCCAACTTTCATTGAGAAACCATGCTAAAATTCTGCTTGCAAGGTGACCTAAAAAAATGACCAATTCGGATTAGGTGCAATTAGGACCTGAAAAATGACCAATTGGGCAGCAGTGAGTGTTTAGGCCATAACTCACTCAAACCAGGTCCAATTGACCTGAAATTTTGACCAAGAATAGTTAAGACCCATACCTACAAGTCCTATGAAGACACCAAAGCCCAGAAATGACCATAAGCAAGTCAAACAACTTGCACAAGTTCGGGTCCAAAAACTGGCCGAACCAGAATTGACCAATTTGACCTAAAATTGACCTAAAATGGTACCATTTGACCAGCAAGAGTGTAATGACCATAACTTGGTCTACTTAACTCGGATTGACCTGAAATTTTGCCCCGCGTGCAATAAGACCTAGATCTACAAGTTTGTAGTTTCGACCGAGACCCGAAAACCTAGGGAACTAGATCGTCCGGTTAGGTCAAACAAGTGTCCCGGAATCCAGCAATTTGCATTAAAGTGCACTAAGCAAGGAAATGACTTTGGTAAAACATACCAAACCTAAAACCCTATCGAATGTGACATATTAACGACACTAAAACCTAATTTACCTAAAACGCAATGAGGGTTGGTATATTAGGTGATTAAGTGAATAATTGAGTTCAGTGCATTATTTACCAAACACCATCGATAGAGACAGTTTAATTTAACCTGAAACACTTCAAATTGTGTTTCTCGATTAACAAAGACTCGGGAAAAGGGAAGGAAACACTGAGTCGGACCAGAGACGATCATCGAGGTTTGTGCACAACTAGTTTTTAAGCGATTTTGTTACGAATATTTTATATGATTAAATGACATATTTTCTTATGAACTATGTTTAACAGGCATTGGATTTAATTCAATGATTATTGAAATTGCTATAGTATGTATGAATTTATCTTTGTGAAATGGTATTTCCACAAGTATTAAGCATTGTTATGGATTGAATAAATTATGTTTCAGAAAATTGTGATATAACATGTTTTGAATTGTGATGGTAATTTTCATGGAAAAATGCAAACTTATGATTTGAATTGTGTTGAGCATAAAAATTATTAGATATTGGAATTGACTTTGAATCGAATTATATTGTGATTTATGCTCACTAAAAGGATTGTGATGTTGTTTTATATCTCACTATAGATGCTTGACTAGGTTATTACCCGTCTCTCTCATTTATTGAGAAGATAATGGAGTGAGTTGTGTTTTGATTACCATGGTACGTGCACAGGCTTAGATTTTCCTCTGATTTGAGGTTAGATCTAAGTTTATTTTATCGTTATGGCCCTTGCGGAAGATTCATTATTGTGATGGTATGCGTGCGATGATTCGACCTCCCCGACTATAGGGAGTTAGAATCGGTCGACCTCCCGACCATAGGGAGTTAGAATCACATCGAATATGGCCCTTCGGATTAGTCTTGCATAGTTAGTGAGATAAAGATTGATTTTTGAGATACAACATGGTTTTTGAGATGCATAATGACTTTTGAGATCTGAGATGATTTTTGAGATACAAAATGATTTTGAGATACAGAATGGCTTTTGAATGGTAAGGAATGGTGATTTCAATTATGGTTTGTGTGTAATTGATTTTGTTGGAATTACTTAAATGAATAGTCATGATTTGATAAATTGAATTTTGTGCTCCAAGTCATTTATACAAATGATTTACATTATTGGCAATGAATATTTTGAGTTGTGAAATTTGATCAGTATTCAGATTCTCAAATTATTTACTGTAAAATTTGTCAATGTATATTGTATTATGTTTTAAATTATAGTTGTGCACCACTGAGTTCACCACTCAGCGATAGCTTTGCATGCTGTCGCAGGTAAAAAGAGCATAGAGCAGTGATTAAGTTGCTTTGAGGACACTTTCAGATAAGCTCCAGGTATATCATAGGTATACCCATGTACATAGGTTTTGATGTATGCATGTAATAATATGTATGTAAATTATTTGAGCAGTTGTATAAAAACTCTTGTAAAATATTTTGGTATGTAATTAAATGTAAATTATCGTGAATGTAAATCTGAGATTTCATTTACTTAAATAGTTTTGTATTATATTTCTTGTATCTCAGTCTTTGAAAAATCACTATGGATTTGAATTGAGAAATATGTTGTGTTGAGAAATATATTGGAGTTGAGATTTGCAAATACATATTGAAGTGCTTTTCTGAGTTTTACAAGAACTGTTTTATCCAAAATACAGATGGCACTCTGCCAAAATTTTCTGAAACTCCAATTAAGTCAAATGTGTCGGTTTATCACTTGATTCAAAAGGTTTTTAACACCTGTAAATAGTGCTCACCACTGTAAAAGAAGTAAGAAAAGTTTTGAAAATCCCTTGTAGTGTATTTAATGGGTTATCAGTAGATGGAGTTGGTAATTCATTAGGTATACTACGGGATCATGTTATGCCTTACAGAGGGGTAGGGTGTGACATACCCTGTGCCAGTTTACCCGTTTATCCAGTCCAGTCAACTAGTATAGGTTACTCGGGCAGTGTTAATAAATCTTACTCAACTTTAATCGAATAATATTGCAATAAATATTTGAAATTTAGTCCACCCAAAAATGTAAACCTACATTCTGCATATTTTATTATATTTTATTTTATTCTATTTTATATTGTCACCACTAAGCAGATTTGCTTGGCGCGTCACTTTTGCCACGCGCAGGTACTGGAGATTTAGCTGGGGAGTCCAGCAGACCGCATAATGGGTGAGCCATCATATCTGCACTCAGAGTTCAGAGTCACCTCACATTGCAGTGCATTTGGTAGGACATTAGGCCAGCTGGGATATTTTGATATTTTGTTATTTTGTATTTTGTAAACTTTTGTTATGTACATTATAAACTCATGTACTTATATTTTTGCTGTAATTATCTATGAACTGTGTTCAGAATTAAATATGAGTATTTCTCATTGAACTTGGTGAATATGAGTTGAATGTAAATTTTGGAATACTGAATTGATTTGAGAAATGATTGAGATTGAGATTGTAATTATATTAGGAGTGTTTTTAAACAGGTGCAGAAGAACTGTTTTCCAAAATATAGCCGGCACTCTGCTGGATTTTCTATAAAATTTGCGGTAAATATAGATTTTTTTCAAAAATTGTAAATATATAAATAAAAAGGGATAAATTGAAATTAAAACATGAATTGATGTTCCGACACACTGAGTGGCATAACTTGCTCGGCTACACTGTAGACGGGTAAGGGGTGTCACATTTAGTGGTATCAGAGCATCGGTTTAGGCGTTTCTGGGCCTAGATAGAGTACATACCATTGCATTGCATTTGTAAATGTTGAGGTGACACTGATGCAGTCTGTTTGTCTTCTTATTTTGAATAGGACATGGATCCTGCTTCGCAAAGAGCAGTTGATGAAGAGGTGGAGAGTCATGCTCCACCAAGGGCTGAGTCTGGGGGCAGGGGAGAATCTGCTCCACCAGCAGCTGAGGCACCTGCTCAACCTCAGTTTGCGCTATTTCAACAAATGACCGAATTCTATCGGCAAATGATGGGGGCAATTCCACCACCACAGCCACAGCCACAACCTCCACCAGCCCCACAGAAGTCCCATTTGGAGAAATTGCGAAAACATGGGGCTGTAGACTTCTTCGGAAAAAGGGAGGATGATCCCATGGCTGCAGAAAATTGGTTGGACAGAACCATCAGAGTACTGAAACAGTTAAACTGCACCCCCGAGAACACGGTGGGTCTTGTGTCCCTACCGAGGATGACACATATCAGTGGTGGGACACAGTAACCAGTGAGGTGCAACCTGAACGGATCACTTGGGAATTCTTCCTTACAGAGTTCAGGAAGAAATATATTAGCAAAGTATATTTAGAAGAGCGAAGAAGGGAATTCATCAGTTTGAGACAAAGACAGTTGTCAGTGGCTGAGTATGAGCGTGAGTTTGTCAGACTGAGCCGGTATGGGAGGGAGATAGTCCCTACCGAGGTGGAGAGGTGCAGACGGTTTGAGGAAGGGCTCAATGACAACATCAAAGTTATGATCACAGCACTAGAGATTA